>NC_064849.1:25194480-25409480 GCF_024139225.1 Suncus etruscus
TCTTAATTTACCCCTTCATATTAAAGTCCTCATTCCAAGTATGTCAAGAATTTAATTGCAGCATAAAATTAACCAGATATAAAATACTGTATTTGTTCCCTTGCCTTCTACAGCAGAATGCACTAAATAATTTGCTTAATGGCCTCTAACATGAGACCTCAATTTAATAACCAAAGTGCCCTACTTGCTGAATAAATTCCTGGTGAGAAATGTTCATTGTGTATTCCATCAAAGTACTAATGAGTCTCACACTTTCATACATCCAAGATTCATATACACACACATACATGCACACAAAAGCATAGAGAAGAATAAAATTAAAATTCTTATAGGCAAGTTAGTTGGAACATAAATCAGATGAGCATCTCTTTGGTATGAATGTGTTTGCTTCCATAATGTGAAGCTGGGGCCAGAACAATAGCACAATGGCTAGGACATTTGCCATGCACATGGCTGTCCTGGGTTTGATTTCCTGCAACCATTATGGTCCCCTAAGCCTACCAGGAGGAATTTCTGAGTACTGAGCTAGAAATGCTATCAGGTGTAGGCCAATATATGTATATGTGTTTGTATATATATGTATATATATATATATATATATATATACATATATATGATAGTGGGAAAGAAATTGGTCATTCCATAGAATTATGCTTGTGTTAAACTTGATTCTTTTTTATTGCCTATTCAAGAAAACTTTTCCCCATTAAAAATTATTTTTTGGTTGCAAAGAATGAGACAAACACAAAAGGACTGTCCAAGCTTTCGCATCTCCTGAGCAGTCATAAGTAAATGCATAGGCTGGTTATACATTCAACTCAATATAATTTATTCCCCTAACCTGGTTTCCAACATATGAGCCATTGTGTAAGTGATAGACACATTATGCACAGTGAGTAAATGAATCAAAGTTTAACAGATATAATAGGATCAGAGGCATGGATATTTTATAAAACCACTGGGATATTTCACAAAGCCTTAAAATATAGTCATTACAATTTCTTCTTTATTCTGTTCTGTATACAAATATCTGTCCTCTTTAACTGAAAAGAACTTAAACTTCTTATTATATATTTCCTGGTATGCTGACCTCATCTCTAAATTTGTTTTAGTCAGAGGGCTATCTAGGCCTTGTAGTTTTGTTATAGAAATAATTTTTCACAATTTTCTATGGTTGAAGATACTACAAATACTTTGGTTTCTAGTAAAGCAATGCTAGTTTCATGATTAAGGAGTGTTCAATTAACTCAATTTTTAGTGTGATAATAAATAATCTTTCTTTTTTTTAACTTTGGAAAACTAGGAATTTATGGGGTCAAAGTGATAGTACAGAAGATAAGGCTCATGCCATGTAATCAGTAAACATGGGTTCCAGTATTAATGAGTAAGACATGTAACTGGGAAGACTCTTTTACAGTAAATAATTAGCTCTGCTTTATAATTTATGTGGTTATTTGTTTTTCCAGAGCTGGTAATTAAGATTTGAATGATACAAACTAAATTTGTAAAATATTTAGAAAATATGTGAAAATGTGATTTTTTAATTTAATTTTTATTTTATAAACCTTTATTTAAGCACCATGATTTCAAGCATGTTTGTAATTGGGTTTCAGTCCTAAACAGAACACCCCCTTCACCAGTGCAACATTCCCACCACCAATTCTCCCTCACTTCCCCCACCCTTGCCTGTATTCACAACAGGCATTCTACTTCTCTCATTGTTTAACATTGTCATGTTAGTTGTTAGTGTAGTTATTTCCCTAACAGTGTTACAGCGTTCATCACTCTTTGTGGTGAGCTTCAAATTGTCAGCTGGTCCTTCCAGCCTTTCCAGCCCTTAACTCTATTGTCTCTGGGTCTTATTGTAGTAATGTCTTTAATTTTTTTTAAACCCATAGATGAGTGAGACTATTCTGTATCTATCTCTCTCCCTCTGACTTATTTCACTCAACATAATAAATACCATATATATCTACATATAAGAAAATTTCATGACATCATCTCTCCTGACACCTGCATAATATTCCACTGTGGGTATGTACCACAGTTTCTTTAGCCATTCATCTGTTGAAGGGCATCTTGGTTGTTTCTAGAGTCTGGCTAACTCTTATTCACTGCTGGTAAGAATGCTGTCTACTCCAGCCTTTATGGAAAACAATATGGAGATTCCTCAAAAAAACTGGAAATTTAACTCCCATATGATCCAGCTATTCCCCTCATAGGAATATACCCTAGGAACACAAAAATACAATTCAAAAATCCCTTCCTCACACCTATATTCATTGCAATGCTATTCACATAGAAAATGTGGTATTTATTATTCTGAAGAACTTATATCTGAGAAGAGAAATAGTTGATAAAAAACCTTCCTGTATTTTTTACTTTATTATCTAAACCTAATCTACATCTTTTTGAGACTATTTAATCTAAATAAATTTAAAGGAATGAAGATTTCTTTTTGTCCAAAGTTGTGTAAGAATAAGAGATTCAATCTTAGTTTCCTTCAGCATTACAGCAAGTGTTCTAGCTCTCCATGATAAATTGATAAATCAACACTCTAAAAGTCACCTTAAGAAATTTGATTAAAAAAAGGGGCCGGGCGGTGGCACTAAAGGTAAGGTGCCTGCCTTGCCTGCGCTAGCCTTGGACGGACCAAGGTTCGATCCCCCAGTGTCCCATATGGTCCCCCAAGCCAGGAGCAACTTCTGAGCACATAGCCAGGAGTAACCCCTGAGCGTTACCGGGTGTGGCCCAAAAACCAAAAAAAAAAAAAAAAAAGAAATTTGATTAAAAAAAGCATTAATTTTTATCATTTGTAATATCTTCATAAGTAGTGTATTAAAAATGGAGGGCATTGATGGTGGGAAGTTTGCACTGGTGAAGGGGAATGTTCTTTTTTTATAATAGAAAACCAAATAAAAACATGTTTGTAATCATGGTGCTTAAATAAAGATATTAGTAAATATTGCTTAAAAAGTGACCGAATATAAACTGAGTTGCCTTAAACATTTAAATATTCAATTCTGTTTATCCTGAAATAATATACTGAGGTATTGGGTAGAATTTTTGTCACCTCAATTTGTAACTTAACTTTTGGGTTAAAAATATTTCCGCTCAGCAGTGAGGGCCTTATACCCTGAATATGGTCATAATGACTTGGCTCAGGCCTAAAAGGAACAGGCATTTCCCGTACACCCTGAACCATGGATGCCATCTGCAGAAACATCCACAATTGTCTATAACATCACCAGGAAGCAAACCTCTACCAAGGAAGACCACACCGCTGCCCTGGCATGGATTTACTCCAAAGACCCAGACGACTTAGTAACAGCCACAACCTCCTTACAGGGCAGGGCTCTCTGCATTGCCCACTAATGATGAGGTGAAACTAGAGAATGCTCAACATCATCCTGACTTCAATGAAGAAGATGCACAGAAACCAGAATCTTTAACTACAGAAACCTGACACCAACAACAGCGAATCTGCGAATATGCCTGGAGCCCTGAATCGGTCTTATGCCAGAAAATTTCGGGGATAAGGTCTCCTTGTATTTAGGCCAACGCTTTTCCCTTCCATTTCCCCCATATTTTGCTGGGCCTATGCAAACAATTGCCACCCACATCATTTTTACTGTATTTTTTTAACTCTCATCCTTTAGAAAAGAATTAGAGCTTACTAATTTATGCTAATGTGTTTTTTTTTGGGGGGTGCCACACCCGGCGGTGCTCAGGGGTTACTCCTGGCTGTCTGCTCAGAAATAGCTCCTGGCAGGCACGGGGACCATATGATTCAAATCAACCACCTTTGGTCCTGGATCGACTGCTTGCAAGGCAAATGCCGCTGTGCTATCTCTCCGGGCCCAACGTTCTGCTAATGTTTTAATGAGTTCATTGGTATTCAATAATTTTCAAAAGTATATTTGCCACTGAATATTTTCTTTCCTTTCTCTCCCACCTCTTTAGTTTTTCTTTCAATTTTCTTCTTTTTAATCATGTTGCTTTTGGTCTTCCTGAAACAATTGTATTATGATAAGTTATGTCAACTATGTGATGCATTTCCATCAATAAATAAAAGCAAAACAAAAATATTCCCATTCAAATTTTAATAGTATGATTTAGAAATATGTAAATAAAGTAAGATAGTAAAAGAAGCTTAAAACAGTAAAAAAATATGACAAAGATTTTTTCATACATTAAGATGGGTTTTATTAGAAATTCTGAGGAAGAGGGAGAAAAAAGTATAATGAGTTCAAGGGAATGAGTTTGGAGTACTCCAAAGGTGGAGAGAACCACAGTAAACATCCCAGTGTTAAAATATAAAAATAACAAAGATGCAGGAGACTTGGTTGGATCACAGATATTCAGATAACACATGTACACCTGTTTTTATTAACTAAATCGATTGCTCCAGGAGTTGAAATCTATAAATGTTCTATTATATACTATTTCTTCTTTGCTAGAAATTCCTTGCATTCTTATCAGGAACTAACAAGAGCACATATAGTTTTATTGCATCAGGCTGATTTTTCTGAGCCTATTCATTGAAACAGGGTTTTATCTGTGTGACAGAGGTAATGCCACAAACAGGCATTATTAAAGTACATCATTAAAAACTAAATACACATGGATTTGTTGAGGATAAGGTCCGATCTGATAGGAGAGTTTGTCTATTCTCTCACATATTCACTGGGGCTATTTCATTTTGTTCCCAGGCTTTGGTGACTATAAGAGTTTCTATATGCCATCAAGCCTGAACTCAACTTCTCATTCAACTCTGGGGTGATAGAGGTCAATCTATTTTCATGTTAACTAAATCACAGTCTCTCTCAAGCCAAGATTGCCAATTGTGTTAAATTAAAGATAGGGGTTCTTGGCTAAAAGCAACTTACACAAGGGACCGACCGTGTTGACACCTTTAAGCTGACTTCTTTATAGAGATTCTAAGTCACATTGCAATGGAAACGCTTGAGCAGATAGGGTCACTGCATTAATATAAATCCCCAAGCAGCATTTCTTCCTAAAACCCAATACCTTCCTAATCTTTCATTCCTCCACTTTAATGCAATCATATAACAGCACAGGCTTAGTTTCCACCTTATTTCAAAATGCTCTCTTACATGCATGGTATCTGCTCAGAGACTTTTAATCTTGTAAGAAGTGATAGCATACTTTCCCTTTGACTGCAGGTTCAACGGCTTTTATTTTTAGGTCACATGGGAGATCTTTGGAATTCTTTAAAAGTAAGCACTTATGGACTGAAGACAAAGAATATTACTAAGATGCATGGTAGTGTGTCTTTAAAAAGAATCTGCATAGGATAATGGACTTTTCTGACAACCAGTCATCAGGAAAGATGTTAGTCACAGTAGCCAACATTCAATAGAATTGTTCCTGGAGAGACCCAGACTAGATACTGTAATTAAAATATTCATGGCCATCTCCAGTTGATTTGTTTTCTTTTTCCTTTTATCCTCCTTGTCATGTGCTTGTTTCCCTAGATGGATATCTCCTCACTACAGTAATGCTCTCTGCTGACATTGTGAGCTCTGTATTGACTACACATTTCCGGTTGTATTTTTAGCTGACACTTTTGGCAGTGGTGCTTCTTTGTTTTACTCTCTGCCAGTTTATTTTTGGTACTTGGGTTTGTAGTGACCTTGTCTATTGCTTATCTTTCCAGTTACTTTTTTTTAACTATTGGCAGTGCGGTGCATAGAGACAAATATTCTTCTTCTTTACCTATTCAGTTCCCATTTAAATCATGAAAAAACATTCATCACTCAACAGGGAAATTTAACGTGGCATGCATGTATTATTAGTATTGTGATTTGAATGGCAGCCAACCAACACTTAGGAAACCATTTATTTACCTGAATTGGACAAGACATCACTAATGCACAAGGCAGACTGATTGTAGAGCTTTAGTGAATGAATTCTTTATTAATGAGATTCAGTATGATTTGCTAAAAAGGCTTTTACTGGGCAGTCAATTTCTGCCCCTCTCTCCCCTCATCTCTTTATCTAATGTAATCTGTTGAACTATGTACCATGTTTTAAAAGTATATTTTTTTCTCTTCGAGTTTTATTTAAAATACCTAACCTTTTAAAATAATTTTGTACAAACTCAACAGAGCAAAATGCAGAGATTAGAATTAAAAATATATTAGCAAAGGTAGAAAAATGAATTCTGTTCAGTTATTGAAAATAAATGTACACAAAAAGACTAAAATAAAATCATAGAATGTTTATACTAACTAGTTATAAAACACATGATATTTATTTCTAAATATGTGTACATTATTGATATTAATATGATAGGTGATGGGAGTTGCTGGTGTTTATCATCTTCAAAAAGGGTAGAGTAAAAATCCACAAAAGTCATAAATATTCATTTCTTCATTATACAAATGCTACTAGGCAGGAGGGAGCAATTTACATTAAATACAATATTTTTTCTTCTAAAACATTTTTTGTTTGTTTGGAGGCCACACCCAATGGTGCTCATAATTTATAAGTTGATCTCTATGGGGAGGCAATATCAGGTACTGGAAATCAAACAGCATGTTGGCAATGCCCCTTCCCTAAAACATGTAAAAAGCACTATACAAGTAAATTATTTAAAAGCCAGGTCTCACTCTCATCTCTATTAAAGAATTGCACATCTGGTATGGTAGGAAAACATAAGAAAAACATGCTTATTTTTCTCCTGAGAGAAGAATCTAGTGCTCTGAAAATACCTACAAAAGTTTTGCTTTATGTCCTTAATTTCTCAATTATTGATTGTAATTCTTGGTAAAGCACACAATGCAGTCTCTCTAGCAAAATAAAGTAAAATATCATCTGCTAAACAGGTAATGTTTCTTTAAAAATTACCAATACAGTAACTTGCTTGACAAGTGACTTCCAGTCCTGTGCTGTCACTTATATTAAAAAAAAAAATAGAATTCATTTGTCTATTATAGCAGACATCCTACCACTCTTAAAAATCATTAGTGACAATCTAACAATAGACTTCCTAAGAGGCTAAGATTCCCTGGAGGAAAATTATTCAAGGTTCAGTTTTCTCCTTATAATTGGAATTTACTTTGTTTTTGTTTGTTGTTTGTTTTTGGCGCTACATCTCAAAGTGCTTCAAGTTTACCCTTATCTCTGTAACAGTGATCACTTCTGGTAAACTTGGGGGATCATCCGGTGTGCCAGGGATGGAAATCAAATCAGCTTCATGCTAAGCAAGCAACCCTTAAATCACTGTTCTATGACTCCAGTCCCTTGAATTTACTTTAAAGAAAAGCTAGATATCTCACAGTTATTGTCCCAAATAGCATGAATGAATAATTGTTCTCCCACTCAAGAGCAATCAGAGGATATCACTGGGACATCATTCCTAGTAGTCTTGCATTTTTCTTTTTCTTTCTCTTTTTGTTGGTCTCAGATATCATCCCGCTATGCTCAGGGTTTACTCCCAATCTTGTGTTCCGGTAGACCCTCTGCTATTTTAAATCTAAGGCAAATTGTATCGTTTTTCTTGTGTTTTTGTTTTTGGGGGGGAGTCACACCTGGTGACACTCAGGGGTTACTCCTGGATATACACTTAGAAATAGCTCCTGGCTTGGGGGACCAAATGGGATGCCCGAGATCAAACAGAGAGGTCCATCCTGGGTCAATATAGAGGAAGATAAATGCCCTTACCTCTGAGCTATTGCTCGATCCCAACTTGTATCATTTGAGTAGTATTTACTGTACAATGTTGAAATATATTGTTATTCAGAAGGAAATTAAATTGCAATATATTTTTAAATAAATTCATATTTTACCTCAAGATGTTACCTCAAGATATGATGTAGATTTTTATCTCCATGATTCATTATTATTTCTCTCTTTAGCTTTCACTGAAATATTGCATTCATTGTTTTGAGTATATACATATATAAATATATATATATATTGAAAGAGTAAACATTTAACTGTTAATATTTCTTGAGGGAAAGTATTCAGGGCAATTCCCTAAAAATCTGGAAATTCATTAGTGAATTCTATTTAAATATCATGCTGTACTGGCTTATTTATTATATTGTTGGGAAATATACTATCAATACACAAACTCATTTCAGCAAAGTATGATTTGAAACCTACTATGTTTTAATATCTACTATTTACAAGAGAGTTTCTTTGCTTTTGGGAGTCAGTTTAATAATTAAGATTAAAATTACTAATTATTGCATCATTTTACATCTATTTCTACGCCAACGTTCTTTCAGTTCATGTGTGGTTTTAAGTATTTTAAGAAAAGGACAAAAATATGTGTACAAAGAGAAGATAAAATGAAAAGATATAGGAATTTCCGGAAGAGAGCTGGGTAGAAAGTTAGAGGGCTTAGTAGATAGATAACTGTTCAAAGTAAACCATTTTCTTTCTTAATGTTGGTTTTTTCACTAAATAAACAAAGTAGAATATTTTTGGACATGGCTCTACTTGTCATTATGAATGTAATTATAATATACAATGAAAAATTGTGTTTGGAGGACCAGTGACATATAAGGCAATAATAGTAATAATGATTCAAAAATTAAGTAAATTTAAAGGGTTATAATGTACTATTATACCACTTAGTACATGTCATATTTTAACTTTTCTTAATAACACAGGAAATTAATATTGCCTTTTATTAAAAATGAGTTAATTTGAACATTAACAATTAAAATTTTGTGTTTGATACTGATTGTGAAGGGACACATCTGACAACATTCAATGTTTATTCATGGCTCTGCCCTTAGGAATTACTCCCCAAGATGCCAGGGGTACATCTAGGATGCTGGGAATCAAAACCAGGTTGTCTGCTTGCAAGGAAAATGCTCTACATGCTGTACTATCTCTTTAGTTCCAGAATTTTTTTAAATAATTTTTATTGTGATGAACATGAATTACAAGTCTTTCACAGTAATATTTAAAGTACATAGTGACCTTGAATCAGGGGTAATCCCACCACCAGTGTTGTCCTTTCTCCAATCGTATCCTCAACATCCCCTGCCTTTACCCCCAAACTGCTAGTATAACTGGTCCAATTGGGTATCGATTCTGTTATCATTGACATTGGATTTGGTGTTTAAGAACTTTTTATGGGCTTCAATAAAGCTAGGAAATAAACCTATCAACCCCACATTTTGTTCAGAAAATAAATTCTTCCACAACTCATTTTTGAGTCCCTACACCCACACACACAGCTCCTCCAAACTCCCTTAGTATGTTGGCATTAGGTTTATTGAACTTCCCAAGATTCAAAGAAGTACCCAATATGTACCAAGCAAGAATTTTTTTACATCTCCATCATTGCAAAATGTCCATATCTGAACACTACAGATGCTACTAAATAATTTACACCTTGGCAGATCACTTTTATTTTTCAAAAGTATCAAATATTCTGCAGACCTACATTTGGCTTTTATTTTGCTTTTTAAATTCCAGGACTAGTACCATTATTATTGCCCTAAAATGGAAATAGTCTAAAATGGTGGCTCATGTAGCTCTCAGAATCAATATTGCAGGCTCAACTAACTTTTTATATAAAATTGATCTTCAGACAATTGCTTGTACACCCTTGGTAATCAATAATTTCTCTCTTCTGGAGCAACATTAAAAGGAAATCCTTTCCTCCAATTTAAAATGGGTGATATGAAAATTAAAAAAAATATTTCAAAGTTCAATACAGTCTTGCAACTTCATACTTAGAAAGTATTTAATGTGGGGCCGGGTAGGTGGCGCTGGAGGTAAGGTGTCTGCCTTGCAAGCGCTAGCCAAGGAAGGACCGCGGTTCGATCCCCCGGCGTCCCATATGGTCCCCCCAAGCCAGGGGCGATTTCTGAGCACATAGCCAGGAGTAACCTCTGAGCGTCAAATGGGTGTGGCCCAAAAACCAAAAAAAAAAAAAAAAAAAAAAAAAAAAAGAAAGTATTTAATGTGACAAATAAAATGTGTCCACTTATCAAAAAATCATTGGAAATCCAATAGACATTTTAAAACTGAATATGTCCAAAACTTTTCTTACCAAAACTCTTCCATTTTTTATCCTCTTCCCAGGAATACCATTCTTTACCTGACTCTCACAGGCTACAACCAATCTATAACAATTTCCATCAAATATGTCTTCAAGATTCTCCTCCATTCTACCACATCCCATAACGTTACCATTGCTCATCCTCAGGCCCATGCTGCTCTTTCCATCTTCATAGTTTTCTCAGTATCTCAAATGATGTTTTGCTTCTGTCTTGGAAGGACCTCTCAGCCGTTAAAACAATCTTCTTTTTAATGAAGAAACTAAACTATGCCATTTTCCTTTCTGATAGCACTCCAGGAACTTTAAATAAGCTTTCAGTTTTCCCAGAGGGAGAGCCAGTCTTGCTAGTGCCCTCCCTGTTGTCCCAGGACTTATGACATGTTCCTAAATCACTAGTGCTGTCCCAGGAATTATGACATGTTCTTTAATCACCCTCATCTCACTTACTCTGGAACCCTGGTTGGAACCATGTTGATTTTGCAGTTCCTCCCACATGTCAGGAAAGCTCCTGCCCAGGATATTGGCCCTTCCAAGCCCTTCCAGGAAATCTATCTGTCCTCCTGAATCTCTTTGAGGCTTCTCCCCTCACTTATCAGGGGCTTTATTGAAAATGGCGCTAGAGGTAAGGTGTCTGCCTTGCAAGCACTAGCCAAGAAAGGACCTTGGTTCGATCCCCCAGCATCCCATATGGTCCCCCCAAGCCAGGGCAATTTCTGAGCGCTTAGCCAGGAGTAACCCCTGAGCATCAAACTGGTGTGCCCCCCCCCCAAAAAAAAACAAAAACAAAAACCAAAAAAAACAAAAAAAAAAGAAAAAGAAAATTGTCATCCTCAGTGCATCCTTTCCCTGTTCAATCTATATAAAGTCACCTTCTTTTCACACTGCAAACCCACAATTCTGATTAGTTTTCTGCTCAGACTCTCACATCGTAATTTAGAATTTATTTATTTTTTATTAATTACCTTTACCTAGCAGATTATATATCCCCCCTGAGGATTAAAGTTTTCTAATACTTTACTTGCCCTGAATCCCACACACCCAGAACCATAACAAGTGATCAACAAACCCTTCACTTAAAACTTTATATAGAAACAAAGGAGCCATGTGATGATACCCATAAACAGCATTCTAGTAGAAAATTAAGACATTTCCCAGTTAATGCTCTTTCTGCAGAGCAGAACCACTTCATTTCTTATGCAAACATCAGGATAAACTGAGTGGTTTACTTAGCCTCAAATCAAAGAATAAAATGCAATTTACTAATTAGAATAATGGATTTTAAATGCAAGTCTTTTATTGTAAAAGCAATTTTCTCCTGTCTCTCTTTTAAAGTGTTTTCTTTTTCTTTAAAATTGGTTATTTTTTTCTCCTTTGCTTCCTGGAAGGTTACTTAAACTCAACTCATAGGTAGGTATAGATATTCTGCCACATGTTTCCGAATTTGAATCTTTGAAGATGATTTTTAACTGGAAACATGATCTGACAAAGTTCCATTTGGGGAGAAAAGATTGATTGACCTTCTATAAATTCGTGATTGAACTTATTTCAAAGTGACCCATATGTAATGAAGATATTTTCTTCTGGATGCCTCAAAATTGGACAGAAACCATGGAGCCCCAAGAGCTATTAATATTCTTAAACTCCACTCTGGTCATTTCATTTATTACCTTAAACAAGTCCTCTAAGTCATATTGCATTTTAGTAGTTAAAAAAAATCCCAAATTTAATAATTCTATTTCCTTTTCTGAGGTTCTAAACATTTTTCAAAGATCAGGTTTAGAGATAAGGAGATACGTTAAGGAGTACAAGAAATAGTTCTAAATCAAAAACTACTATTGAATGAATTTATACTACCTCTAAATATTTAACATTGCTAAGAGAAAAATTACCTTCAATTTCTAATGGATTTCTTTTCAATCATTCTGACTGTGTGGGCTTAGATGTACAGACAATCCATTGTGCAGCTATTCCTTAGCCTAAGAAGAGTTTAAGTCTCCTGACTCAGTCAGATGGGGTTATATCCCACAAAGCCCCTCCTCTTGCCAACATCTGTCCATTCATTTCTGACATAGAACAGACAGAATATCTTAAAATCTGAAGTCAGCACCAATCCCAAAAAGAATTAAATATGTAAAGAAACAGAAGTACTCGACACTCTCCTAATAGTATCTGAGAAGCAGGCTTACCTTTGCATGATTCATTAAAGATCCTTCTTTAAGTGAGTTCTAATTGGTCCTGAATAGTGACGGAATGCAAAATCTACAATCAGCTCTATGGCAAGTAGAGAATGCTCTGTGAATTGCAAATAAATGCAGAAGTTGGCGATTTACAGGAGAATAAAAGTAATTCTAACAAAAATACTAACCCTCAGGACAAAAACTATTTTGACTCAAAAATCAACTGAAATGATCATGGAAAGGGTCAAATGTTCCTTTAAAGAGAAGATCAGAAGCATAAGTGCTGTTCCTAAATATATACTCTTTAGTATTTTGACTTTTCCCCAGTATCATGATAAAAACAACAATGTAGAAAATGTTTAATAGATCCATTCACTTAGCATAAGCCCTATGAATTAGACTAATGGTTCATTATAAACAGTCAGCGAGGAGTGAATAATACAATTTTTACTGGGTACACTGTTATCACTGTGTGGTTCTATGGGTAAAAAAAATCTCCCCATGCATTTGGTATTGTTATCTAATTTCTTCCTATGTCTGGATATTTTGTTTAACTTTGAATAAAGACAATCTGGGTGCATAATTTTAACATAAAAACAAGCAAAGCAGCATGTGGTCCTCTGAAATGATTAATAGAAAAGTGATTGGAATTAATCACAAACACAAGAGGAAGCTGAAATTAGAGAGGGTTATTAAGGTGCTCTCTGCTGTTTAATCTCATCCCCTTATCAACACATTAACCTTGTTTTCTCTGCCTGCACACTGAGTCCTACAGCAAAATTAGGTCAGAAATTCACATCAGATCAGATCAGATGATTCATTCCAGCAAGACACTGACACGCTGCTGATTTGAGTTTTCTTCCAGATGGAAGCATGGCTGAGGGCTTTGTGGAATGGTTTTGTATGGTCTAAAATAAAAACTACAGCTCCCTATCGAGTATTTCTATACTAGCTGAAAAGCATTTTAAATATTCTAGGGTTAATAGCAGAGTATTTCTAAAAAATTGATAAGGTAGAATTTCTGAACTCTGGTTAATTTCACTGCACTTGGGTGAGACGTTCATGTCTAGTTTGATAGGGTATAAAAAGTATTTCATTTTCCAACATGCTTTCAGTTAAAACACAACCAGTGTGATTAGCTATTGCTGACCCAATAGCTATTCATGTAGCTAGCACTAAATGGATTGTTATTCACTAAAAGGCAGTTCAATAAATGCTCTCCTCTTTCTGTACAGTCTTCTGTCACAAATCATCTGTATGATTCAACAAGCCATAAACTACCTAAAGTGGATTCATGGAACTGCTAACATTTCTCGAGTAAGAGTTATCAGTGCAATTATATCTTTAGCTCATCACTTAAAACCTCAACCCAGCCAAAACTCTGGTATCATAACTCTTTGCTTTTTAGTAATGATTTTTAGTAAAGGAAAAGCAAAGCATGTTACTATTTTTATGTGTATTTTATTTTTTTCCAGTTTCTAATCCATAATCACTTGAGATCCTTTGTGTCTCTGGCTAGCAGAAATGCTGAGGTCCTTGCTAAAAATAGCACCCATGTACATATACCAATATGCAGTTGCATGTATCTTTTAAAGGGGCTGTAAGTAACATAATGTAATCCAATTCCATTTCTGACTGTCACTTTTAAAGAGGAAATATAACCTCATATAGATCCCTTGAGGGCATCCACAGGGCACAAAGACATTCCTAATCAGCCTAAGTAGTCCTTTGTGTCAGAACCACTTGGCTAAAGTTGAGAGCTGTCTTTCCAGACTTGGAATGTTTAGGAGAATTTTACTAATGCAATATTTGTCTCATTAAAAAAGAAAAAGTCCAGTAGAAAAAGAATTGTAAGAACAAGTGCTATAAATAAATTTTCTCAAAGCCTTTTATATTTGCACTCTTTTCTATAATGTTTCAAAATACAAGACTAATAATGAAATGAAAATGTGTAGTGACTTTCCAGAATCTAGGAAGAAAAAGAAAATGAAAACTTCAAACTTAATTATGTTTTAGGGATACAAAAAGAACTTATGCTTGGCTGTCTTTCTTATGGAATATCCTTGCTTGCTATCATAAATGGAACTAATGGCAAATAGTGAAGTTCCGAATCAGACATTTGTTCACACATACCCAAGATATGTCTTTCTGGGCCGGAGAGATAGCATGGAGGTAAGGCATTTGCCTTTCATGCAGGAGGTCATCGGTTCGAATCCCAGCGTCCCATATGGTCCCCCGTGCCTGCCAGGAGCAATTTCTGAGCCTGGAGCCAGGAATAACCCCTGAGCACTGCTGGTGTGGCCCAAAAACCAAAAACCAAAAAAAAAAAAAAAGATATGTCTTTCTGATTACAGTCAGACTCAGTTCTCAGAAGGCTATTATCCTTCTAATGTCTATGCCTGTCCCATGTTTGTATTTAATATTCCTTTCACTCCCAGATTGTATACCTCTGTTTTCATCCCCACTCAGGACAAACTAGAGATTTGTAGCACATTTAAGTTGAACCCACTTGTTGGAAGCTGAGGAAATTTTGTTGTTGTTGCTATTGCATTCTAAATAAAAAGTAAATCTTTTTTTTTTTTTTTTTGTGATTTTTTGGGTCACACCCGGCAGTGCTCAGGGGTTATTCCTGGCTCCAGGCTCAGAAATTGCTCCTGGCAGGCACGGGGGACCATATGGGGTGCCGGGATTCGAACCGATGACCTCCTGCATGAAAGGCAAACGCCTTACCTCCATACTATCTCTCCGGTCCCCCAAAAAAGTAAATCTTATTTAACAGAAATGATGAGCCACTGAAACTATTTCTCCACTAACATTTCTCCTTAAAGTCTTTATCTTTTCTTCCCCAATATTAGTTGGGAGTGTTAAGAAAAGCATTGAGAGAATCCCTATATATTTATTTTAAAGTTTTCACCTACTAAATCTTTTTAGTAAATCCTATTTGAGAAATGAAAGCCAAAGGACCAGAAAGTTAGTAGTGACAAGCGGCTCAATTTAGTTTAAAAATAAGAAACTGGGGGCCGGGCGGTGGCGCTAGAGGTAAGGTGCCTGCCTTGCCTGCGCTAGCCTAGGACGGACCTCGGTTCGATCCCCCGGCGTCCCATATGTCCCCCAAGCCAGGAGCGACTTCTGAGCGCATAGCCAGGAGTAACCCCTGAGCGTCACCGGGTGTGACCCCCCAAAAAAAAACAAAACAACAAAAAAAAAACAAAAAAAAATAAGAAACTGCTTAGAAAATCTTGATGACTAGAACACTGAGAAAGTGTGAGCAGATTCTTATCTAAGAATTCAGTGTTTTAAGCTTCCCAGCATCAGCACAAAAGGCATTTCAGCACATGTGTGATCCAGAAGGTCAATCATATGAAATCCTATTTCCATATTTTTTAAGCAGTGCTTGGCTGTATGCACATTTCTAAAATCGCAACTGGCATATTTCACAGAGAATTATCATCAGTGCCTTTCCAAGGTCAAACATGCCCCATCTTTAGATTTGCGGCTTTAGTGTCCTATATATTAAATCATACTCTATCTCTGAGAAGGCATTCAGCAGACATGTTAAAGAATTTTAATTGATTAGATTGTGCTCATTAATGTCATGTTGCATTGTCTCTGTACCTTAACATAAATTGTGCCATACACTATTAAATATGTGTCAAGTTTTGAAGTGCTAATTCTGTTTCCTCTCAATATCCTTGGAAGCCCCCAAATGCCTGTGTGACCAGAATCTTCTATGGAGCTTTCAAGATATTAAAATGCATTTCTTATTAGAAAAGTTAAAGTCATTTCAAAACTGGAATGTCAGAAAAAAAAAGTTGATATATATTCTAAATTGTCTGAACCCCAGGATATTGGCCACCTTATGATAAAAATGAAATTGAATTTGGACATCACAATGGAAACCAAGCCAGGATAAGTTGAGCTATCCACAGCCAGCTCAGACACAGAGTCAGGTCAGGTCTTTAGTTAACTCCTGTCTTATGGCTTGTTTGTTCCTTTCATCTTTCTCTAACACTTTCCCTAAGAATATCCGAGATAAATTTTGTCCTCAAGAATATCTCTTTCCCCTGGAATGTGCCTCACAATCCATGATCCTTTCTTTGAGACTAAAAAATAAACACAGGTGTTTTAATAGTTTAGGAGGTTTTATTACTATATGGTCATTTTCAAAAGATATTAAACTGTAAAGAATAATTTGGAAACGGGCTACAGGAAAGTATATAAATAATCATTAATGACAAGCAGGACTCATGTTCCATCTCTCACCTAGCTAGAACTTATAATTACTACCAGTATATTTAAAAAATTAATGTTTTATTTTATTTTTTTCAACTTTGTTTCTCCCTTCTTATTATAATATAATATTTTACACTTTATATATACTGAGATTGTAAGTAAAGTAGCTTATTGGTAAATATTAAATTTAAATATTTTAAGTAACACATAAGTATGCTTTAAAATGTTGAGTTTATTTATTTATTTTAAATATATAAATCTTTATTTAAGCACCATGATTACAAGCATGTTTGTAGTTGGGTTTCAGTCATAAACAGAATACCCCCCTTCACCAGTGCAACATTCCCACCATCAGTACCCTCAAAGACAACATAAATAAATAGGCTAGACTTGAGCTTATCAGGGTGGGGAATGGAAGGGTATAATAGGGTGTGAATAGATTAATGGGGGAAACACCCTGTTGAAGGGTTTGGTATTGGAACATTTTTTATATAAAATCCTTTTATTAACAGTATTATAAAGCACAATGGCTAATTTTTTTGAAGTTTTCTTTATCTAAATTTTATTACTTTATTTAAGTTATGGTTTACAGAGTATTTCATAATACACTTGTCTCTGGCATTCAATGTGCCAGCACCAATGCCACCACAGTGTAACATTCTCTCATCATTGTCCCCAATTTTCCATTCACCCAAGCCTGCCCCCATGTCAGGCACAAAATAAAGTTTTGCTTGTTACAACTAAACAACTAAATGGTAATAAATTGTCAAAAGAAATTCAGTGAAAAAACTTGTGAAAATATTTATATTTTACAACAAGGTCTTTGCTTAAAGTCATTGCTGAAGATTTAATAAGCTAGTTTGAGCTAGTTTAGCATTTTGTAGACCTTAAGTGACCTCACTGCTCCTTTCACATCTAAATTGGTTGTTCCTAATCCGGTGTCAGTATTGTGGAATTTGGAGGAATCCTGCTGCTGCATATGCTTCCACATTCCAGGAATTCCAGGATCCATTGAAGTGGGTCAATGAATTGATTGAGAGTAGCTATGGGACATGGTTGTGGCTGCTGAGGCTTCTGGAAATATGTAGGGGGTAGAGAAGTCAGTCTGCTCTCATTCCTAGAAAACCCCAGAGTTGTCAATGGCTCAATTTTGATTTAAGGTCAGTCATTCACTCAGTCCTCATTCATTCATTTATTCATTTATACATGTGCTGGGTATTATTTTTTGCTATGACCATTGAACAGCATGTTTAAAATTCTTAGATCATATGTCTTTCCACCTGATATATAAAAGTAATTATTACAGTACCTTATTCCTTCACCTCTCTCAAATGTTAACATTTTCCTTTCTTTGTTGTAAATATCCACATGGACGATTTGTGTTGGTTTTGGGGGCCAATTTTGGAGTGCATAAGGCTTATGTCTGGCACATTAGAGATCATGCCTGGTGCTCTTGGATCTTATAGGGTGCCAAACATTTACTTAGGTCATCTGCTTACAAGTAAATAAGTACCCTACCAGTTGTACTATGGCTCTGATCACTCACACTAACATTTTAATTTTTACCTATTTTAGCTCACCTAAAGAGAAAAAGGAAATGAATAAAAATATCTTCACCTACTTTTGAATTTGAACCTCAAAAACTATTTATGTTGAATGTTCAATGCCTGATCAGAATTTTTAACATCCAGAGAGATACTACAATTTTTACTTATGAAGGCAGGTACTTAAGTAGTATCTATAATATAATATATTGTAACATATAACTAATATTTCCTTTCTTAGGATAAAACTATTTTATGTTTTATACGCTTATTCACTTTTCACCTTAAAATTTCCTTAATTCTCCTCACTTTTTTTTTTTTTTTTTTGGGTCACATCCTGCAGTGCTCAGGCGTTACTTCTGGCTCTATGCTCAGAAATTTCCCCTGGCAGGCATGGGGGACCATATGAGATGCTGGGATTCGAACCACCATCCTTCTGCATGCAAGGCAAACACTCTATCTCCATGCTATCTCTCCAGCCCCCCAAATTCTCCTAACTCTTTCTTTACATTTACAGTATTTATCTATTTCATATAGATCTTAAAATGAATTAACACAGAATTATTATTAACTTTTCAAATTTATATACCATAAAAAAGACATACAGTTTTTACAAATGTTTAGTCAACTTATTATAGATTTATAATTATGTGGAATTTGGTTGCTTAGCTCTATTCATCTATTCATCTATTGAGTAGGTGTAGCCACCTCCACAATAAATACTTAAAAAGAAACCTCTCTCTTTTGGGTCAGAGTTATAACACAATGGGTAGGAGATTTGCCTTGCATGTGGCAGACCCAGGTTTTATCTCTGGCATTTTATATGGTTGCTTGAGCCTACCAGGAGTAATTTCTGTGTGCAGAACCAGGAGTAACCCCTGGGTGTTTTCATATGTGACCAAAACAAACAAACACAATTAAATATGTTTTAAAAAAAAACCTCTGTCATATGTGGGCTACAAACACTTAGTAGAAAAATGATAACGATCAAAGTCACTGGGAATGGAGATTTTTGTTCATAGAACGAAGCTTATGTGGGAAGGATCCTCAGAACACTGGAGGGCTCCTTTGAGGCTCTGGTGGAAAGAAGCAGGCTTGCTGGTGATAGGTATGGTTTGGAATGATGGATGGTTTAAATTCTAGCATCTCAATAAAATAATAAGTAATTATTTTATTGTATTTTAATATTACTATAAATAATAATAATTAGAAAAATAATAAATAAAATAATAGCTTCAAAATAATAAAAATGAATTTAAAAACTGGGTCTAGAATGATAGTAAGTGAATTTGCCTTGTATGTAGCCCCAAAATAAAGAAAATAAAAAATAACAAAAATATCCTCAAAACTACTATAAATTCTATGTTTTCAATTTTCCCTTTTCTCATTTTTTTCGCAAACAAATGTCACTCATTTTACCCCAAGTTCTCCACCAGAAATATTTTTTTTTTAAAAACAATCATAATGGCAAAATGTATAGGAAAATTTACAGGGTCCAACATGTTTAATTTAATAGCAAAATCTGTCTTTTCCTCTCCTTCTATCATCTTCTATCATCTACTCACCTCTTGTCCTATCCCCTCTTTCTCTTTTCTCTTCTTTAACCACTTTTGTCACTTTATTAAGATATTGTCCTCTGGGCCCGGAGGGATAGCACAGCGGCGTTTGCCTTATAAGCAGCCTATCCAGGACCAAAGGTGGTTGGTTCAAATCCCAGTGTCCCATATGGTCCCCTGTGTCTGCCAGGAGCTATTTCTGAGCAGACTGCCAGGAGTAACCCCTGAGCACTGCCGGGTGTGGCCCAAAAATAAAAAAATAAAAATAAAAAAAAAAGATATTGTCCTCTTTAGAGTTTCTTCTTACTCATGGAATTTTCCCATTTCTATCTACAATTCATATCTTATAAGCAATGAGGTATTCCAGGGAATAATTGTTTGTTTTTGTTTCTTAGCTCTGCCTGGTGATGGTGAAGCTCAGGGTTTATTCCTGTGTCTACACACAGAAATCAATTCTGGTGGACTCAAGGAACCATATGGAATATTCAATATTGAATATTGAACCCAGGTTACTGCTTGCAAAGCAAATGCCCTACCACTGTACTTTAACTCTGGCCTTAATCACAGAGAACAAGTCTCCCATTGACTCTCTAATTTTATTCAATAGATATCTAAATGTATTTACAAAGTTGTCATGCCAAAGATAAAAATCTATTTTCCACTGATTAATTTAAATTTTCATAAGTAGAATCTCATTGAAGTAATATGATCATCTTTTTAACATACTGGGATATTAATTACACGATTGTGGATGTTTATATATTCTAAGGTTACAATTTTACCAGCTCATGCCCATCCTCAAAATGCCAATAACTCTCCAACATAATCTATAGGAACTTTTTCTTCCACTTTTTTCATCATTTAGAAAATATTCAAACAAATATAATACACATCTCTTCTACCACAACTAGCATATAAACTGTAAAACAACAAAGCCAATTTTGCAATGATTTTCAACTTCTTAATTTTCAACACTTCCACTTAGTAGTCAGCAAAATTTGGTAATTCCCATACCTTTGCTGCTTACAATCTATTCCAAACCAACATCACTTTATTAATTAATTCTCATTTCAATAATTCTCACCTGAATTACTGAAAGTTTTTTGTCTCAATTTTTTGCATCTATTCATATATTTTATGCATAGAAATTGAAGTAATCCTTGGAAAATAATTAGAGCATGTCATACAGTTGATTGGTATTATTAAAATGTGTTTTATTAGTAGAATAAAACACAATCATTCATAACGTCCTATGTTACCAGATAACCCTCAATCAGTCTAAATTGCATCTTCCCAATTTTTTCTTTTTTGTTTTGTTTTGTTTTTTTGTTTTGGTTTTTGGGTTACGCCCGGCAGCACTCAGGGGTTACTTTTGGCTCTATGCTCAGAAATCTCTCCTGGTGGGCACAGGAGACCATATGGGATGCCGGGATTCGAACCACTGTCCTCTTGCATGCAAGGCAAATGCCTTACCTCCATGTTATCTCTCCGGCACCGTCTTCCCAATTTTTTCTTTGATTACTGTATCACACCTCATTTTTTTCTCAAGACATATCAGAGTTGCTGTTTTTTCTGCCTAAAACCCTCTTTCATTGCTAGATACTTGAGTCCTGTCTCCGGTAATATGCTTGCAATGTTTCAAATGTAATTTATTTAAGAAGCTTTCTCTGGCTTCTGTTTTTATACCCTTTGTTCTGCTTACTTTTTTTTTTAGGTATAACTCATTTGCAACAGTCCTCTATTTTTATATGTAATAATTTGTTTAGTTTTCTCTCTCATTCTTCCTAATAACCATGAGATTCATGGTTTCCTAATAACTATGAATTTCATTCTATTATCTCATTAAGATCTAAGACACTGCTTGACACATTTATTCAAAGGATATGAATATATTAGTTTAAAGGGACATTTGCTACATTATCTTGATAGCAACTTTACTCATTATAATGAAGATATTAAAGCAACATTTGTATGCATCAAGAAATGAATAAAGAGGCTATGGTATATTAACTCAAACGAACACCACACTATCATGGAATAATATAAAGTTAGGCCAATGGAACAACTGGGATGAAACTTGAGATGCTGCTGCTACAGAAAGTAAATCAGACCAGATGATATTGACCATTCAGAATTAAAATAAATCATCTATCTCAAATCAACAAAATACAAATTTCTAGACTAAATAAAAGCTACAGTAGTTGTAAGTGAAAAATAGGCAGTATGGGAGGAATGAATTTCTCTGCTGTTGGCTAACTGGGTCTTTGAAGGTAGGTGTGGTGAATTCTGAATAGTATAGAAATATTAATACCTACAAAATTCTATTATGTCAAAACTAATGAAAAGTCATTTAAGAAGTAAAAGATATAAAGATTCTATAAAAATGAGCTATATAAGAACTTAATAGATATATTAACTTTGTTAATCATTTGTCATAATGTGAAAACAATTAAATCATTTTGAATACTTGAAAACCATGTTAAGTCTATTATATTTCAAGTAAAAGTAAGGTTATAAAGTTTAAAAAAACCTTCTGAATAGTAAAATTTTCAATAAATATTTCTCTAATCATTCAGCAAAAATGTTATCTAACAAGTCTGCTTTAAAGCTGTTCTGTTTAAAATATAAATTTAAATTAAGAACCATGATTTACAAAGTTATTGATAGTTGAGTCTTAGGCATACAATTCCAAAATCCATCTCATCATCAATGTTAAGTTTCCTGCAGTGTTCCCTATACTACCTCATCCTTTCCTACCTTGAAAGGCACATTTGAAAGTTGGGTGGTTGTAGTTAGAGCTTATGTTCTCAGAGTTTTTAAGTAAGTGCTTTGGATCAGTTACATTCTCCCTCCACTGAGGCCCAGCCCCTGTTCCCTCATTACTTTTTTCTAATCTGATCTCATTCTTTAACATGTAGAGAAAAATGATTGTTTTCATAAAACTTACAGGATAACTTAGATATTATGCTATTATGCTATGGATTGGTGTTGGCTATTGAACACCTTGACATCAGATGAGAGATTACTCTCTTTCACTTTACTAAGTTTCAATTTTATTTTTTATTGTATTTATTTATACATTTAATTTTGGTTTTTGACCACACTCTGAGGCAGCACTCAGGCCTAACATCTGGCTCTGTGATCAAGGACTCACACCTTGTAGGTGTGGGGGACAATATGGAGTACTATGTTTCTGGTGCCAACTAATTTTCACTTAATGCTTCTGGACGTAAGTCTCCCTGTTTTATCACTTTATTTCTTGTTTGAGAGTCAGAATTTTTCTTTAAAATAAGACTTTCTACCTCTCTTCAAATTTCAAGGCTACCTGGTGGATATTGCAACTCAGTCATTGAGTGCCTATCATGCATTAATGAGTTTCTGAATTTGTTTAAGATGGCACAATAAAAAAAAAACAATAAAATATCTATCTTTTTGTTTAGATTTATAAACTTATTCTAAAAATTGTATATTAATTAGCTTAGTAGGAACAACTTAACTTCACATAAGTGAATATCTTGTACTTATTTATAATATAATGACAAGTTTTTTATGTATTTCTATATTATCTAAATTACTATGGTATCCTTTGAGTTTATAGCTTCCTCAAAGTTGTTGGTAAGCTCCACTAAATACTGACAGCACATACAAATTTACAATTTGCTACTTTTGCTATCACAGTCCTATAGATATTTAGCAAATATCATTCTAAAGGCTGATTTAAAAACAAAGGTGAGAAACACATTCTGAAGGCTGTTGATGAGTGGAGTTTTTAAAATATAATAAAGTGAATTTTTACCTAGCTTTTTTATAAGAATATACAGTAGATTATAAAATCATACTTTTGGTCTTAATATCAAAATCATAGATGGTAAGAAAATGTACTTCAGCTAGGCAGTTTATCTATTATTCAGTTATTCAGTTCATTGATAAAGAAAAATTTTCTAGATTCTTGATCACACCTATAAATGTGCTTCTTTGTAGAAATAGAACATCTGCAAGTCTGACATGCCTGGATGACAAAGACTACATGCACACACACATTTATCACTGAAAATAAGATATATTATTTCCCCAAAAGTCAAAATATGTCTTTCAGTTTTTGTCTCAGTGCCCAAGGAAATTACCCTCAATTTAGAACCTAGAGTCTGGAGTTTATTTGTATGTAGCTGGCAGACTACCCAGCATAAAAGTCCTATTATTTGAACAAACCTGGACCCTTGATAGCAGACAAAAAACATAATAGTCATAAAATTACCCATAGACAAAATATAATGAGATTTCCACCTTCATTTAGATTCAGATAATTGTTTGTTTTATTCTATACTTGATGATGCTCAGTATGATGATGGTTCTGCAGTCAGGAATTTATTTTAGCAGTGCTGGGAAGCCCATATGGGATACCAGGGATCAAACCTTGGTTGGCTGTGTGCATGGCAAGCACCCTACTATCCATACACAGGCTCTGATAATTTTAAATTGTTAGGGAGACCTCATGATATCAAAAGAGGGTAAACCTTACTAGAAGATAAGGAACAAAAGCAAAGACATTGAGGGTGGGAGCATGCACCAAACAATGGTTTTTAAAATGTGTATGTTCTCATGAGTTTACCAGAAAGATTGATCAGTATGTGGGTTTTAGTCAGAGAAAACCAAATTCTTTCCTCACCCCATCTGGACCTCTGTATGTGACATACAAGTAGATATTGTGTTAACTAAGGCAAAGATTTTGCAGTAGAATGGATTACTTCAATTAAAGTTGTGTGGCATCATTAAGGCCAAATTTGACAATATCTGTCCTAATCAGGTGACAACACACCTTTTGCAGAACCCATGTATTCAAGTGGCCATCAGACTAGGAACTTACACACAAATACACACACATACTCACACAAACATACATACTTACCGTTTTATTGCTTCTTCTTGCCTTCGGCGTTTTTCATTCTTCTCCTTCAAGTAAGCAAGGTTTGTTTCATTTCTCAAGCGATCATTCTCTCGAGCAATGTCTGATGCATTCTGAATAACCAAGCCATCATAGGCTTTCATACCCATGTCCTCAATATACTGGAGAAATGTGTCCAAGGGATCTTCATCAGGATTGGAGCTCAACATCTTGGAGGAAATCATGTATAAAGAAACACTTCCTGTTGGATGAGAACATGTATTTAACAAGGATGGAAATAGCAATGAGAGGCTTTCTTTAGTTCTTCTATAATTTTTTTCATCTACAATAATGGTTGTGTCTCTTTGGTGCTTTGATATTGCAAATAATCAAAGTATTTGAAATAAATAATCAAACAAAAGATTCAAAAAACTAGTATACACTTCTCACATACAAATGGAATATGGATGTATTCCTGTTGTGTCATAGAAAAACTATTTGCTTTGTGCTAAAAATATTTTTGTGTTTTAAAACTGTGTTCTTATACTAATAAGATAATTCAGGTAACATTTTCATATATTTCTTATTTATATACAGGAATTTTTATTTAATTTATATTTAATTTTATTATTAATTATAAAATTACAGTATTTTAAATAAAGTTTCTTATAAATGCTTTACTGAAAAATTTAAGTGGAGATTTTTCTGATATAAACTATGTATAAAAATATACCAGCAACCACGGGAATAGTCTTTTCTAATATAATTTGTATGGAATATAATCTGCATTTGGCCATTTACTATTTTCCAATAATGGAATAAATGGTGGTTTCATGCAATAACTCATTAAAATAAATCATAAAGTCTATAACTACTGTAGTAATTCAAGTAGTAACAACTGTTAATATCACTGCTACACAAAAATTTAAAGGTCCAATTCTTAGAAAGAATGAAATGCTAAAATCAAATGAAAACCCAGTATTCTGTGTCAATACATATTACTCTCACCTATAAAATGATAGCAGTATAGAACTTGCCTCTTTATAATTTGTAGATTAAGAGGAATTATTGTTAATAGAATTTATCACAGTGCATTTATATACAATAAAAACATAAAACTAGTCAATATGATTTTATGAGTTATATGTGCAGCAATAATAGTACTAAATGCACACAAATAATACCTATATAAATATAGATGGTTCATAATCAGCATGCCATAAAAATAAGTATACTTTGAAGAAGAGGCAACCAATGATTTGAAAGTCAATGAAGGAAAGAGAGAAATTGTGTTTTAATCAATTACAAAAAGGAAAAAATGTCTAATTAACTACACACTAGATAAATATTTTACCATTATAGTTTAATAAGACTTCCTGTTCTCAATTACAAACTCACACAGTAGAGAAAACTGGTATAATTGAATCAGATGGAAAAATCAAAAGCAAAATCAATTAACAAAGAAACTAAAAAGCTAGCTATTTAGAAGTTATAAATTAACTTTGCCTCTTTTACTTCAAAATATTTCAAAAAGATTTTGAAGATGTCTATTTAAATTGAAATCTTAAGCTTTCATTGTTGTGATTATAAATTATTTTTATTCTGAAATGATCATGTTTTATAACTGATCAGAGCTATGAAAACTTCATTTCTTACAGTTTATTGATTTTTGAGCTTCTAGCCATTAAATATATTATTTAAAATACATGGTGAATTTAAGGATTTATCTCTCAATCTGAAATAAATGGCTTAAGATAGAAGATAGCCAAGTTGTTTTTTGACTTATGGGTTGTTTTGGATTTTTTTGTTTTGGCTTTTTTTTTCTTTTTGGTTTTTGGGTCACACCCGGCAGTGCTCGAGGGTTACTCCTGGCTCTATATTCAGAAATTGCTCCTGGGAGGCTCAGGGGACCATATGGGATGCCGGAATTTGAACCACCTACTTTCTGCATGCAAGGCAAACACCTTACCACCATGCTATCTCTCCCTCCCACCTTTTTTTGGTTTTTGGGCCACACCTGGTGAAGCTCAGGGGTTACTCCTGACTATGAGTTCAGAAATAGAAGAAAAGAAAAACTTCAGTAGCAAATATATTTATGGAAATTATTGTATCTCCAATAAAGTCATTAATACAATAGCAAAAAAAATGAAAGAAAGAAAGAAAGAAAAGAAAGAAAGAAAGAAAGAAAGAAAGAAAGAAAGAAAGAAAGAAAGAAAGAAAGAAAGAAAGAAAGAAAGAAAGAAAGAAAGAAGAAAAGAAAGAAGAAAAGAAAGAAGAAAAGAAAGAAGAAAAGAAAGAAGAAAAGAAAGAAATAGCTCCTGGCTTGGGGGACCATATGGGACACTGGGGGAATCCAACTATGGTCCATTCTAGGATAGCACTGGCAAGTCAGACACTTTATAGCTCTGTGTCACCTCTCTGGCCCTTTGACTTAAGGTTTTTATATGTATTTTTATTGTTGTTTTGCTTTTAAACCATAATTGAGGAACAGAGAGAGAGGCAGAGGTGCAGGGTGAGCCACTCCCAACCCCAAGAGGCAGTAGCTAGTGCTGCCTGGTGCACAGCCCCGAAGGAACCCAGCGAGACCTATGCCTGAGGAGAATGCAGCCACTCTACTGGGAGGCTAGTCAATGAATACCAGCACAACATGTAGCAAACACCACACTGCAAAGGACACAATGGGGAAACAACACAGAACCACTAGGCTCAATGCATGAAGATTGTAGCTCTGCAGACCCAACAAATAACAGACCTCTATATAGCCTCTTAATAAAGACTTTAAAAAGTAAATATGGAAAATGTACAAAGAACTGAACGAAACATGGAACAAACCAAACAAACCACAAATAAAATTCAAGAGAAGGATAAAAAAAAAGAAGCCCAATTTAAGGGGCTGGAGAGATAGCATGGAGGTAGGGCATTTGCCTTGCATGCAAAACAATGGTGGTTTGAATCCTGGCATCCCATATGATCCCCTGAGCCTGCCTGGAGCGATTCTGAGCGTTTCCAAGTGTGACCCGAAAACCCAAAATAAAAAAAAAGCCCAACTTGAATTCAGCTGAGGTGTATTAAATCAGCCAAAGTGGCTATAAGCAGTGGCCAGAGATTGGATTTAAAAATTATTGTTTCAGTCCACAGCTGCACATTTCTTCCAGTCAATAAACAAGATTGATAAATCACTAGCAAAATTCAAAAATAAAGGAAGAAAGAGAAACTTAATAAATTGAATTAGAAATGAAAAGGGTCAGATCACTACAGATACTGCAGAGATTCAAAAGATAATCAGAGACTACTTTGAGAAACTCTATGCCACAAAACATGAGAACCTGGAAGAAATGAATAAATTCTGCAATTTCTACAACCTTTCACAGTTAAACCATGATCATCTAGCATATTTATATAAACCCATCACTAATGAGGATATTAAAAGAGTAATCAAAAGTCTTCCCAAAACCAAAAGCTCAGGCTCAGATGGATTCACTAATTAATTCTATCAAACCTTTCTAGAAAACTACCATCAACCCTTTTCAGGCTCTTTCATGAAATTGAAAAATCAGGAACACTCCCAAATAGTTTTTATGAAGCTAACACCAACCTGATACCTAAACCGAACAGAGATGTTGCAAGAAAAGAAAGCTAAATACAATTATCCCGATAAACTCAGATGCAAAATCCTCAGCAAAATTCTGGCAAATTGGATCTAATGCCTCATCAAGAAGGTCCAATACCATGATCAAGTAGGATTCATCCCAGGAATGCAAGGATGGTTTAACATCAGAAAATCAATCAACATAGTACATCATATCAACAAAAAGTAAAATAAAAACCATATAATAATTTCAATAGATGCAGAGAAAGCATTTGGTAAAGTCAATCACACATTCTTGATAAAAACTCTCATTAAGATGGGAATGGAAGAAATTTTTCTCAATATAGTCAAGGCCATTTACCACAAGCCTGTGGCAAATATTATTCTTTTTGTTTGTTTGTTTGTTTGTTTTTGTTTTTGGGCCACACCCAGCGATGCTCAGGAATTACTCCTGGCTGTCTGCTCAGAAATAGCTCCTGGCAGGCATGGGGGACCAAATGGGACACCGGGATTCGAACCAACCACCTTTGGTCCTGGATGGGCTGCTTGCAAAGTAAACATCGCTGTGCTATCTCTCCAGGCCCGGCAAATATTATTCTTAAGGAGATAAACTAAAAGCCTTTCCTCTAAAATCTGGTATGAGACAAGGCTTCCCTCTCTCATCCACTCTTATTCAACAAAATGCTGGAAGTTAGTGATTAAGCAAGATAAAGATATCAAGGGCATCCAGATAGGAAAGAAAGAAGTTAAGCTCTCAATGCTTGCAGATGAAATAATAATATATCTAGAAAACCCTAAAGACTCTACCAAAAAGCTTCTAGGAACAATAGATACATATAGCAAAGTGGCAGGCTACAAAATTAATGAACAAAACTCAATGGCCTTCTTATACACCAATAATAATAGAGAAGAAATGGACATTAAAAAAAAGCAATCTCATTCACATTAGAGTCACACAAACTCAAATATCTTGGAATCAACTTAAATAAGGAGGTGAAGGACCTATTCAAAAAAACTACAAAACACTGCTTCAAAAAAAATAAAAGAGGGCACAAGAAAATGCAGACACATACCCTGCTCATGGATTGGCAGGATTAACATCATTATAATGGCATTACTCCCCAAACCATTGTACAGATTTAATGCAATCCCTCTAAGGATACCCATGACATTCTTCAAAAAAGTGAATCAAACACTCCTGAAATTTATTTGGAACAATAAATAGCTATAAATAAATAATAAATAAATAAATAGCTATAAATAAATAAACACAAATAGCTAGAGCAACCCTTGGGAAAAGGAGTATGGAAGACATCAACTTCCACAGCTTTAAATTGTATTACAAAGCTATAGTCATTAAAACAGCATGGTATTAAAATAAAGACAGACCCTCAGATCAGTAAAATAGATTTGAGTATTCAGAAAATGTTCTCCACACATACAACCAATTAATATTTTATAAAGGAGCAGGAAATGCAAAATGGAGCAAAGGAAGCCTCTTTAGCAAGTGGTGTTGGGGCAACTTGTCAACTGCTTGCAAAAAAGGGAACTCAGACCTCCATCTAATACCATGCACAAAGGTCCTTCAATTTTTTTTTTTGGTTTTTGGGCCACACCCAGCGGTGCTCAGGTTTACTCCTGGCTGTCTGCTCAGAAATAGCTCCTGGCAGGCACGGGGGATCATATGGGACACCGGGATTCGAACCAACCACCTTAGGTCCTGGATCGGCTGCTTGCAAGGCAAATGCCGCTGTGCTATCTCTCCAGCCCCTAAGTCCTTCAAATCTTTAAAGAGGACCTACTGCCAATCCTTTTAAGACTCTTATAAAATTGAAGAAGCATAAACAATCCCAAATGGTTTCTATGAAGGCAACATCACAACATTACCTTGATATCAAAAAGCAGAGATCCCACAACAAAATACACTTCAGACCAATACCCTTAATGAACACAGATGCAAAAATATTCAACTAAGTTCTTGCAAATAGGATACAATGGCTCATCAAGAAGGTCATTCACTATGACCAAGTAGGATTCTTTTCATAGATTCAAGGATGGTTTAATATATACAAATTAGTCAACATTATATACCATATCATCAAAAGGAAAAAATTAAAATTATATGATCCTTCCAACAGATGCAGAAAAAGCATTTGACAAGGCCCAATACCCATTCATGATAAAAAAAATTCTCATTAAAATGGAAATGAAAAAACTTTTTTCTATATAGTCTGGTCAGTTACTACAAGTTCATAATAACTATTATATTCAATGAGGAAAAACTAAAACTCTTCCTCTGAGATCTGTTAAAAGACAAAAATTTCCCCTCTTGCCTCTTCTATTCAACATACTGCTGGAAGTCCTTGCCATAGCAATCAGACTAGAATAGGATATCAAGGGCCTCAATATAGGAAAGGAAGAAGTCAAGCTCTCACTGTTTGCAGATTATATACTATATTTATATAGTATTATTAATATATTTATAATTATATAGTATATTTATATATTTATTATATAATACTATAATTATATAATCCTAAAGGCTATACCAAAAACCTTCTAGAAACAATGAATTTGGAGCCGGAGAGATAGCATGGAGATAAGGCATTTGCCTTTCATGCAGAAAGATGGTAGTTCGAATTCCGGCATCCCATATAGTCCCCTGTGCCTACTAGGGACAATTTCTGAGCATGGGGCCAGGAGTAACCCCTGAGCGCTGCCGGGTGTGACCCAAAAACCAAAAAACAAAAGAAAGAAAGAAAAAGAAAAAAAAAAGAAAAGAAACAATAAATTTGTAATGCAAAGTGACAGGCTACAAAATTAACACAAAATCTATGGTTATTTAAAATACAAATAATGAATAAAACATAAAAATAATCTAATTAACAATTGTGTCTCAGAAACTTATGTACCTTGGAATCAACTTAATTAAAGAGGTAAAGGACCTATACAAGGAAAACTATTAAACACTTTTTCAATTAATAAAAGAGATCAAAAGAAAATGGAAACATATATCCTGCTCATGAATTGGGAGGATTAAAATAATTGAAATGTCAATACTTTCCAAACATTGCTTGGAAAGTATTTAAAGCAATCCATCTAAGGATACCCATGGTATTTTTTCACAAAAAGTGGAGCAAATACTCCTGAAATCCATTTAGAACAATAAACATCCATGGATAACTAAAGCAATCCTCAGGGGAAAAAAAAACAAAAAACCATGGGAGACATAACTTTTCCCCAATTTAAAATGTGCTACAAGTGATACTGTAACTGCAAAGTAACAGCATGGTATTGGAATAAAGACAGACCTACAAAACAATGGGATAGACTTCAGTATTCAGAGAATGAGCCTCAGACATACAATTAATTTATCTTTGACAAAGGGGAAAGAAAGACAAAGTGGAGCAAAAAAATCCTCTTCTACAAGTGGCCTTGGGATAACTGATCAGCCACATGCAAAAAAAAAAAACAAAAAAACAAAACAAAAAAAAACATACTCAACCTGTCTTTAACAGCATGCACAAAGGTCAAATTAAACTGATATCAGACCTGAAACTATATGGTACATAGAAAAAATAAGAAGAAAACAATTACAACATGACATTGAGATTAAAGGCACCTTCAAGGAGGGAACACCACTGTTCAAAAAAAAAATAAAAGCAGGGTCAGAGCAATAGCACAGCATTAGAGCATTTGTCTTGCACATGGCCAACCCCAGATGGAATCTAGTTCGATCTCTGGAATCCCATATGATCTCCCGAGACTGCCAGGAATGATTTCTGAACACAGAGCTAGAAGTAACATCTGATCATCACCAGGTATGACCCAAAACAATAAAAAAATCTTTAAAAAATGTGTAAGCAAAGAAAAACAAATGGGACTACATTAAATTGAGAAGCTTCTACTGTTAAAAGGAAACACTGACTAGATAAAAGGCTACCCACGAAATGGTACTTATCTAATAAGGGCTTAGTATTTAAGATACATAAGGTACTAACAGAACTCAATAAGAAAAAGACACCTGACATCAACAACAACAAAAAATGGGGATAAGAAATGAACAGATATTTTCTCAAAGGAGAAATACAGATGGTCAAAATGCACATGTTAAAATGCTCCACATTACTAATCATTAGATTCATGCAATTCAAAACAGCAATGAGGTATCATTTCACACCACAGAGACTGACACACATTACAAAGAATGAGAATAACCAGGGCTAGTATGGATGATAGGAAGAAAGGAACTCACATTCACTGCTGGTGAAAATGCCTTGTAATCTAGCCTTTTTGAAAATAATATGGATATTCCTTAAAAAGCTGGAAATTGTATTCCCATATGATACAAAAATACCAATACTAGGGATATACCCTCAGAACACAAAAACACAATTCAGAATTGCCCTCTGCACTCCTATATTTATCGCAGCACTATTTACAATAACCAGAATCTATTAACAACCCAGGTGCCCAAAACCAAATGAGTGGCTAAAGAAACTGACATCTACACAATGGAACACTATGAAGCTATTAGGATAAATGAAGTCATGAAATTTGCTTATACATGTTTGAATATGGGGATAATTATTCTGAGAAAAATGAGCCAGTTGGAGAGGGGTGGACATAGAATAGTCTTACTTATCTGTGGGATACAAAAAAGAATAAAAGACTTTATGGTAATAATAACCAGATACTATAAAGGTGAAAGCCAGCGAAACCAGACCATGATATGAACCTTGCCACAAAGACAGTAAACTGTACTGACAACTTCTATGACAATGATAATTGGAACTGATCATTCTGGGCAATAACTAGATACTGAAAGGGAATAAAATTATCTGTATGACATCCCATCATTGAGAATAGTGCAAACCATTATGTCAGAGAGGAAAGAGAGAGATAATGAGAAAAGCAGAATGCCTGTCCCAGATATAGGCAGTTGGGAATGAGGTGGTAAGGAAATTGGTGGTACATTGGTACATTGGTGGTAAGAAAATTACTTTGGGGTACATTACTGTAACATCCCACGAGTAGCTATAAAAAGGGTCTGCCCTTTTAACTAGGTCCCTGACTAATTGTCATTGGCTGATAGTTGGCAGTATAAAAGCTGTCACCTCAAATATAGGTGAGTGGGTTGCTGAATCTGGACTTCATTAGCTGCTGACTAGTAAACTGATTCTACTCTGCTGCTATTTACTGCTGTTTCCTAGAGATTTTGGATCATCTTGCCTTCCCTTTCTGCTTCCTCTTACCTGGCTCTTTATCTCACCTTACCCTGGTTCAAACCTGGCTTTCTCTCTCTCTCTTTTTCTCTCTTTCTCTCCCCCTCTTTTGGCCAAGGGGATTGTCATTAAAGCCCTTGACCTCTCTTTCCTTCCCTGTTCCATTTATTAAATCAGGACTCAAGAGAAACTCTTGTTAGAGTTTTGCCTACTCGGCTTCTGGCAGGCAGGTAAAGGCCCTCTGGCACATATTTATGATATTTTATCTTAAAAATTTATTCTAAGATCATTCATTTATTAAATTATTTATTGAGTGTCTGATATGAATATAGCACTGATAGAAGCAACACTGTGTCTCTCTAAAGAGCAACATCTGTATAGTGTATATAAATGGATTAACTGCAGTAGAGTGTGGCCTTGGAATTGTCAGGAGTAATTTGTTATGGTTTATGGTTACCATATTTTAGAAAAACTAAGACACATTGTTTCAACAATTCTGTCTTCAAAAGTCAAATTAAAGACAAGGAAAAAAGTCTCATGGGACCAAGAGATAGTGATGCATTCCGGGTGCAGACAGATTCAGCATGCACTTGATCCAGGTTCTTCAATTCCTATTGACAATATGACCCTCTAAGTATCACTATGCAACTCTGGAAGGTTCTGAGCATCACCTTATAAGTTCTGGAGCTGACTAGAATTCAGAAATGTCCTGGGTAATGCAAGCACCACAGGGTCTGAATGATATCACATTTTTAGGTACGTTTATTGAAACACTAGCTTCCCTAGACCTCCTGAACAGTATCCGAGAGCCCCCACTCTCCCAAAATGACATGAAGGGTCAGAGGCATGGCTCTTGTTTGAGAGAGAGAGAGAGAGAGAGAGAGAGAGAGAGAGAGAGAGAGAGAACAGGGCAGGAGAGATGGGGCAAGGGTAAGCTGTCTGCCTTGCCCGTGCTATGATTCCCCAGCATCCCATATGGTCCCCCCAAGCCAGGGGCGATTTCTGAGCGCATAACCAGGGGTAACCCCTGAGCATCACTGGGTGTGGCCCAAAACAGAGAGAGAAGGGGGGAGAGAGAGAGGAGAGAGAGAGAGAGAGAGAGAGAGAGAGAGAGAGAGAGAGAGAGAGAGAGAGAGGGAGAGAGAGAGAGAGAGCAAGTCTAGACTATGAGTGGCCTGAATTTCAATCTCTGGTATAATATATCTGCTCCCCACTCCAACACTCTAGACTAGAATTTTATTAATGGTAATCCCAGGCCAACTCTTCCTATCTCTACATGCCACCATTACAGAAAAACCTATATTTTGGGATGTTAGAAAAGGTACACCAAGTATGGCACTTGAAAGGATTCTCTGAGCTCCTCAGGAGTGATAAGCCGAGTCAGGACTAAGTACAGAACACCACTGGGTAAACCCCTCCCCGTGTATTATTATTTAAATATCATATTTCTCTGCTCTATTATCTTCACAAATGTAATAGTTGGAGAGAAACAAAAAGGAGGAAAGTTAGGGAAACTTAAATGGCACAGATGCGGAGACAACTATTTTTGCCAACACTTGAACAAAAACAATCCTGGATCTATGACTTTGTACTTGTGAATTTATATCTTTAAGCTTTTGTTTCCATGTTTGTTTAAATGTTTTTCTATACATTTTATTTTTATTTTTAAATGGGGATTGAATTAGTGCTTACTTCTTTACGTTTCTTTGAAAAATTAAGAATATCTTCAGTTACAGGTGAGTATTTCGTATGTGGGGAAGGTGTTTGCGTGACAACCTGCAGTGCTGGAGGCTTACTTCTGACTGCCCAGGAATTACTCATGATGGTTCTAAGGGACCATTTGGGATTTTGGGATTTGGAGATTGAAATCAGGTTGGCTATAAAGCAAGCACCTTATCTTTTATACTCTCTGGCCCACAAGGTGAGCATTGTAATGAGTCACAAATATTATTCAGACATGTTCCACATTTTTCTACTTACTGTGGTTAAATTTAGTAATTACTCTTCCTTAATACTTTCTTATTTGAAATTAAAGTGAATATGTTTTATTTCATCCAGTTACATGTCACTCACAGATCTATGAATAGAGGCCAAGAAACAACTCAGAAAAATTAGCAGTTATAAAAGTCTAGTCAAGTCATATACTTGTTCTGTTTATTTTATAAATCTAGAAAACATAGAGTTGGGAACACAGGAACCATGAAATTCACCTATCTCTTTTCTGAATATGCAGTTACTACCTTTCTAAGCCAAAGTCAGTTTCTCAAGCAACTGAACTTTCAGAACTTTCAAACCTAATGTTAAGTGCCTACTAATTATAACTGCTATCATTTCCATTCAATAAGAACTCAAATTCAAAAGAACACAAATCTGCTTGTATTTTAGAGTGATGTTTATAACAGACATATACATTGAAGGGTCTCTGTATATGTTGCATACAACTAAAATATGGCTTCATTTTGGCTATAGTTATTAAATTAAGTTCACAAATGGTCCTCAAGTGACAGTCTATTATAGAAGTAATTTATTCATCCTTGTTTAATGCACCCAATTCTGAATGAACACCTGGATTTTAAAAGCTATTATTTAGAAAGTGAATGGGTTCATTTTTCAGGTAATATCTTTAGATATTATCTCCTAACTAGACCTCAAATTATTGTACACAATCTTAGTGACAATTGAGTAAGTGAGAAAGGACATTTCTACTTTTCTATGGGCAGTCCCTTTAACTGGACAGATATATCACCACAATCCCTTTTGCACAAAACAAGTTAGATACACATCATCCCCTCAACTCCAAATCCCACCCAAAACATAGGTAGAAAGCTGGGACCCATCATCTTCACCTATAGGCAAATCCATTTGCTCTTTTTGACATGCATAACATTCAAGATGGCAAGATTGGGAATCTGAATTTCTTTTCTTAAAAGTTGTCAGTATTTATGATTTTGTTAGGTGTCAGGGACTCTCCTGAGAAAACATCTGAAGGACTTGAGTTCAGAATTCCTTACATATAAAACAATTCCCATCATCATTTTCTGTTCTAATTACTGTATTCTGCATTCATAAGAGAATCATTTTGTTTAGTATTTTGATTAGTGTATTTAGAATCATTACCACTCTAATGAAATCTACTGATTTTGGCTTTAATCCAACTGCACAGTTGTTAATTTCTCAGCTTTATTTTGTTTTTTCACTTTTGGTATATATTTCCTGTTGACCACGCCCTTCAAAAATTACTTTGTAAAACATTGTGAAACTTGAAACAATTTATTTTTCCCCTGCCCAGTTAAGACATTAATGGTGGAATCCAAATCACATAAAAATGCTTAGTGTTTACATTTATTGAATTGTTTTCTTACTTTCTTGTGTATAAACTCAACTCTACCTTACCCATCTTTAACCTAGGACTAAATAGCCTACAAATGATGTGTTTTTATGTGCACATACATATATTCAAAAATATGCATTAAGATATTCATAAAACACACCTTTAATAGGAATCAACTGGGCAGAGGAGCATTATAGAAAATTAGACCCTGGTTGGAGAGTGGTGTTGAAACACCAAATGTCAGAGACCCAATCATTAATAGCTTTATAACTTCATACTGAGAAAATAAAAATGTGGTTAAAAATAAATAGCAAAGATGAATAAAATGCCTCATTCTTCTCTCACTACTGTTGCATCTAAATGACTCCAGAATCTAAACAATTACATGATTTCAGTAAAAAAGTCAAACATGGAAATTGAATTGCTTATTTGATAAATGGGTGTCTATAAAATTTTTGAGATCATATCATTAATGGAATAATCTCTTTATAAACTAGGAAATCAATTTTTTGGTTATTTTTACCATACCCATTTAAGATGGCACTAACTGGTTTCAAGATCACTTTCTTCCAGCCTGTAGGCTTTTTGATTATTTCAAAGTTGTTATTAAATAAAAGTGGTATATAAGGTATCATATAAATGTTAACTATGGCAATTTCTCATACTTGTGCTATTTATTTTCTCATTAATAAAGTAGGACAAATTATTTTATGAATTTCATGCATTGTGACCTCAATTACAATGGTTCCTTGAAGACTGGATCTAGATCATATATGCACACTGAGTTTTAGGATCCTTCCTATGGTCCATTTAGTACCATTTACCAAAAGCAGGCATCATGTACCAGTGTCATCTGAGTGAATTAATCTACTTGCTCTCATAAATGCTATTTTTTCTTTCCTTTAAAATGTTTGTTTAAAATGTATGAAGTTGCAGATGTTCTCTATTTAAATGGTCTCCATCTAAAACTTTGAATTTCCAAGATATAAATTTGTGGCAACTCCACTTATCAGATATGGAATACATGTTCAAATGATGGAAGAAGACAAATTACTTTAATAGGATAATGGATTTTCCTTCCCTATGCTTGAAATACTAAATTATTAGGTCACATAACCCTATAAGATAACATTAAGGTAAGGTTATGGATAGAGTAGAGAATATTTTGTGCTTCATGTTCTGCATTTTCCATTAACTAGAAAAAGCAACATACATAAAGGAAATACATTTCTTGATAAAAACTTTAGAAAATTTATCTTTCTTTTCTACTTATGACTTTTATTTGCTTTTGGAATGGTTTTCTAGGTCTTACTTCTTGCATTTCTGAGGGGTTTCAAGCTATAACTGTCTTAATCTAAAAAAATATTAAAATTTTAATGATTAAAATGGAATTCCCTCTACACTACAAATATGAAATTTTTGCTAATATATAGTGTCCCATTTTTCCTAGTATTGTTGATTTGTCAAAATAAAAGTTTTCTATGATAATTTTGACTGTGTTCTCTATGTTTGTGTAGCAGCAGAAAATAAAATTCCTATAACAGATCAATTGTTGAAATAACTTTAAAGTTATGCATTATTTTTATTATTGAAATATGCATATAAATTATTATATTTTATGACTTTACAGAATATAAATCAACATACTAGATTGGTTTAGTTCATAACACATGCAAACCATGTCAAAATTATTCTTTTGATAAACTATTTTTTCAAAAGTAAGTCCCATAATATAATTTTGATTGTGCTTAGAGTCTAACTCTGCACCACACAAATGGCCATGCTCATTTGCTCATTCTCACTGTCATTAAAGTGCAGCTGTTCTGCTGAAAATGGGCAATGTTAGAGTCAAAAACTAAGAGAGCTTTCTGAAGTGACTACAAAGACACTGATTGCTTTTTTTGCCTCAGAAAGCAGATTACTTTGTGGTGAGTTTTTGTTTTCTCCACTATCTTCCTTCCCCAAAATGTCTAAAATAGAGATCATGTTAATGTGGTAGCATCATAAATCAGTTAGTTCTTCCAAACTTCAAGGTTGTCATGGTGCTGCTTGACCATTTCCTCTGACGTTAGGTACTTATACAAAATGTCAATGACTGAACTACTTTTGAAAGCCTTTGGCCAAATATTTCCAGATGCTTTCAAGGCAGTATTTACAAAGCGGATAAAGTCAGTATAATTAATAGCTAACTGAAGCCACAATAGAAACCCTTTAAGTGAATTGGGCATCTATGGCTTACTTTTTTTAAACAATAGCCAACCCTTTGTCATCAAAATTTTATAACTCCCCTGATAAACTTCGTTACTTCAAGTTTTAGAATCTTCTATAATCTTTCATGAAGTTGTAATATTTTTTCAGTTTTGTTTGTAGTTTTCTTTTTTACCAACCAGTGTCCTTTAGAAAAATCTTTCTTTCTGTGTTAGCAAATACATATTGTACATTAAGTGCAATATAGCATAATTATTTTATGTATGACTCCTATATTATTGCATTAATTTTTGCATTATCACTTAAAATATAAACAGTGGCATATAAAAAGGAGTATTAATATTCACCCTGGTTTTATATTCATTACTCAACACCACTTATACATATTTGCATACTTAAATAACAGAGTCTATATCATACAACCTCCTCAGTTCAATTCCTTGATTTTTTTATTGCTTTAAGAGATAATTCTGTTCTATGCTACTAAAATCACTTTAGAATTTTCAAGTGAGACTGAACAATATTATCTCCCATAATAGTTCATCCATATAGGCAATATCACCTGCTTTACACTTAAGTTTTTGTTTGGAGTTGAAAAAAACTAAAATGGACAGACCTTAACACAATATGTGCATATCTTGAGTATAAAAAGTTCACCTAAAGTTCTATATAAAACACTTACTGTGATGATACGAGTGGGATTGTCCTTATATTGAATAGTATTGAAATAAATATCTCAGATATTTGAATCTAGTTAAGAAAAAAGCAGTTTCAATGGCAATGTATGAGTTCTTAGCTCTGTCTTCTTTTTTGGGAGGAGCACATAAAATTGGGCTCATAAAACTCTATAAGGACACTCTTGTAAAATATTTATGATATAGAATAGCAGCTAAATGGCTAGCATTCCCAATGTGAATGCCAATTAATGCCCTAGAAAATATTATCAATGTTTTGAATCATTCAACATGGCTTATCTCACCAGTGAAATCTGGGTTTAACCATTTCTGTAGTAATGCAACTCAGTGGTAAGAGAGTGCAAAATAGCCCGGAGCTCCTGAAAGCCCTCGGTGTGTGCACAGTGGCTTTATTTTGGCTCCACTTAATAAGACATGCAAACTTCAACATTAAGCCTCCTGATTAACATCCTCTCTATTCCATAACCAGATTCCTGTACCTACTTGGTGTTAGATTTAATTAGCATGCTTAGAGAATCTGAAAAATGCGATACATACCAAAATTTAAGTCCCAAGGGAGAGGTAAGTGCAATAACCAGAAGGTGACTCGTGTCTGTCAGAACCCTCTTGCAGTGAATCTCAGGCAGTTCTGTAGGAGTAATCCAGCACCATAAGAAAACAGACTTGTAGTTCAGCTCAGTATTTCCTCAATTAAAGTGCATTGTGTCTGGATGGGAAAAGTGTCCACTCCCAGTTTCTTCATTACTAGAGATCAGAGCATTCTTGGTGTTCTTCCTATCAGATCGAATGGCCTTTAAAGTTTTCTAGGAAGAAGCTGTGGCAGAACAGGTGCTTGCTTCCTTAAATCGACATTCCGAGAAAAGAGGGCATAGCTAATGGATGGGGATGAACACACAGCCCCTCTCCTTCCAGGTTCAGCAGGGAAGAAATGGAATGATTTTTACCCACTTTGTTACACAGAAGATTATAAGACTCGAAGCAATCACCCAGGCAGGCTAAGGTGGCTCATTTGATTATATTCTGTGAAGACAAACATAAATAAAAACCCCAAATCGGAAACATCCTTTTCCAATGCCTTCTTTCAGCCAAAAAGATGCTCTTTCTCATTGCCACTTACATGCAGAAGGTTTAAAGCAGCCTAGCTTGTGGCTTCGTCCCCTCCCCCGTGACAACCAGCTCTCTCTCTCCCTCTCTCTCTCTCTCTCTCTCTCTCTTCTCTCTCTCTCTCTCTCTCTCTTCTCTCTCTCTCTCTCTCTCTCTCTCTCTCTCTCTCTCTCTCTCTCTCTCTCTCTCTCTCTCTCTCTCTCTCTCTCTCCTCCCTCCTCCCACCCTTCCCCTGACTCCCTCCCTTCTCTCACTTCTCTCCAGCTGCCTTAGTCTGTTGATGCTGCTGCTGATTAATCAGGGATTCTGAAACAAAGAACCTACCTTCTGAAATAAGCAGTAATCTTCCTTCTCTGCTCCTGCAATCCGTCTGCCTTGAAAGGCAAAGCTGCCAGCGTTCTAGCACCTTGGATAGTTCCTGCTCACTAGGCCCATTGGAAAGGGGAGGAGAAGAAGCAACTGAAGAAATGACAAGAAACCCGAAAGCAGCATCGCTTTACTTTGGATTTCAGCTCCCTGGGGCCGCCCACCCTCATTAGAGCCCTCACATCTAGGCAACAGAACCTCCCTGGTTCATCTAACTGAGCTCTAGTCTGATTAGTAAATAATAAATTGAACAGAGGCTAAAGAAACCCCTTCATTTACAGCTACTTCAACACTAATTCGGGTTTTTTTTTTTCTTATGGAGAAGGAAAAAACAGCAAAAAACGAAATTCATCATAAACAAAGGTTCTTACTGCAGAAGCTGTTTAAGTTAGAAGATTTTCACCCCTCGCACTGCTCGTGAAAATGAGAAACTTAAATGGAACATCCAAATCTCAGTTTGAGACCCTCGTCTGATATCAGTTTTGCTTCTTCCCTCCCTCCCTCCCTCCTTTCCTCCCTCCCTCCCTATTCAGCGGAGCCAGGCACACAATTACTGCTGACGTACTTCAGGCTGATGCTTGGGGAAAGAGGGGAGGAGCCTTTTAACCTCATCAAAACAGCTTCATGCCACCTGCTCCCATGGCATGAGAACAAAACTAGCCCACTTAGAAAGAACATGCTCAGCGCACACGTATGTCAAATAAAGGTCTCACTTAGAATGCATGCTATTTTTAAATGAAAATCAAGCATGAATTTTTGATAGCATTTCACAAACTGTTGAAATTATCTGTCATCTTTTATTTTCTCTTTTTTTGAGGTACCTTTCTTATTGTGCCTTGAATTTCCAAGTGACTATACTTATATATAGATCATGTATATCATTTAGCCATCACCTAAATACATATTGTGCATACGCATATATAACATATATAGTCCTAAGTATTTACTTTAACCTACTTAGCATAGAGTAAAAAGAGTAAAAAAATATAATCTAGTTATGTTTCTGTGTTAGTACTGTGGTAAACATAATGATACATATTAAGTTTCTACAATGTTGGATTAAAATATCTATTTCAGGGATATGAAACACAAGTGTAAGAAGGAATTTTTTAATGCTTAAGAAGTTGTGGCCCCAAGCCTAATTGAATATTTGGTACCACATTTGGTCCCAGAGTCCACCAGGATTTATTCCTATTTTTATAACCAGATCTGACTTCTTCAGGGTGTGGTCCCTAACAGTAAATAAATAAATAAATAAAAAGGGGATGGGGATCTTTAAATTCACTATTTTCAATTTTAGGGAGATGAATAATTACAGTACTTTTTTCCTCTTTTCCTTTTTATACTTCTGTTCATAGAACATGCCTAAAGAAAAAAATCAAACTCTTTCTTCTATACCTTCTTAAGCCTTCACATTTCTCATTTCAGATACAGAGTGTATTAACTAAGCAATAAATTCTATGGAGACTTAAATGAATAGGAGTATATGGCACATTAAAGTTGGTTTCTAGACTTTGGCTATGGTACCCCTGGGACTCCTGGGACCAGTACTAGGTGAATCAAAATACACCCGAACACCCAGCACGCCATCAGGTCAGAGAAAAAGAAAAAAGAAAAAGCCACACAGGCATTTCTGCTCAGACTCAGAAGTTCTTGGAGATATAAGGTAGCCACCCTAATTTTTCAATTCGGTGTTCGTTCTATCATTAGATTCAATATACAGTGCTCATTATAAAATGTTTTGATCAAATACTTCAATTTACCCATTTCCTGTGATTGTCTTCTACTGTGACCTAAAGCTTATTACCATTGAGACCACTGAAATAGACAACTGCACACCACAGACATATGTTATAGGACACACCCATTGAGTATGAATTAACAAATTACTATTATTTTTTCTATTTTTTGTTTCTCTTTTTCTTCTCTCCTTTCTTCTTCTTCTTCTTATTTTTTTGTATGGTTTTTGGATCACACCCAGCAGCGCTCAGGGGTTACTCCTGGCTCTACACTCAGAAATCGCTCCTGGCAGGCGCGGGGACTCCGGGATTCGAACCAATGACCTTCTGTATTTGAGACAAACGCCTAACCTCCATGCTATCTCTCCGGCCCTTCTTCTTCTTCTTCTTCTTCTTCTTCTTCTTCTTCTTCTTCTTCTTCTTCTTCTTCTTCTTCTTCTTCTTCTTCTTCTTCTTCTTCTTCTTCTTCTTCTTCTTCTTCTTCTTCTTCTTCTTCTTCTTCTTCTTCTTTTTTTTGGTTTTTGGGCCACACCCAGCGGTGCTCAGGGGTTACTCATGGCTGTCTGCTCAGAAATAGCTCCTGGCAGGCACGGGGGACGTATGGAACACCGGGATTCAAACCAACCACCTTAGGTCCTGGATCGGCTGCTTGCAAGGCAAACACCGCTGTGCTATCTCTCCAGGCACCCTCTTCTTCTTTTTTTAATCCAAGATATGGTACTATTATATCATACTGCCTATGCTAACAGCTTTTTTCCAGGAAAGGAATTTCCAGGCACAGGACACAGTGGATGATACTACCAAAGGTAGACTCCTCTTATAGTCCCCAGTACCATATTGCTTAGTACTCTAGTCATAAAAACTATGTTTATCCTAAAATAATCCTTGCACAATATAACCCTGAAAGCTTCATTTAGCAAAGTTACCCCTGCCATTGAAGAAGCACCAAGAAATTGGAAAACCTTTCCCCTCTGAGGTACCAACCCAACTTATTTATTTTTTTCTATCATTTTTACTTTTTCTGTTCTTTTCTGTTTACCCTTTTTTCTCTAACCCATTTAAAAAATTTATTGATTTTTCTTAATCCAATTATTTCTTAAGCGCTTTGGCCCATTCTATAAATGTCAGGCCTCCAACAACAACCTATGAATAGATCTCTAAAGTTTGTCTAAAGTTGGTTTCTAGAAAAGAAATACAGAAGTACATTGGAAGAGTCCTAGGTTGGTCCACACCTGGATGTGCTCAGGGTTCAATCTCGGCTCTGTGATCAGGGATATTTCTTGGCAGGATTCAAAGTACTGCATGTGGCTTCAGATATCACACCTAGATTTGTTATGTACAAGTCAATTGTCTCATCTGCTATACTATTTTTATAATAATAATTTTTATTTTGACCAAAGTGAATTACGTATATCTCACAGTAATATTTTAGGTACATATTGACATTGAATCAGGAATTCCCACCACCAAAGTTGTCCTCCCACCACCCCCGTTCCCAGTATGCCTCCCATATCCTCCTTTCTTACCCCCCGGGATGCTAGTATAAGTGGTCCCCTCTGTGTCTAGCTTGTTGTAGGTTGATACTGCAGAATGAATTTATTATTTGCAGAAATTTAGATCCAAGTACAGCATTATTATCTTCTGATTCCAGTAATATTTAGGGAAAATCCCATAGTGTATAATTATTTTCTAAAATGTTTTATATCAAGAACAAAGTATATAAAATCTATCAAGACCTAAATTAGAGCTTCAATGCATGAGGAGCTTTATAAAATTTGTAGATGTTTCTGATATCAATGGGGAACTATTAGTCACTAGAATGCCCTATGATTCATTTTATTCAACATTCGTAAATCAGAACAAAGTTTGGGTTTTTCTTTTATATCACAATGACTAACAGATTTAATAGTATCGGAGTTAAATAGTTTCTTTCTTGGAATTCTGTTAGACAAAGAGCATAAATACCATGAAAGTATTTCTAATTGTATAAATCAGCTTGATGGTGGAATCACCTTTCCTAAAACAGTGAGGCAAATAAGAAAAGTAAAACTTTTCTTTTTTTTTGTAAAACTTTTCTTATTAACTATATTAAGCAATATAGTTCACTAATATGCATGGTTTACTCAGAAATACAAAAATATATTCTCTGAATTCATGCCATAGTTTCTAACCTTACTTTTTTTAAAAGTCTGACCTGCAAAATCTTTTTATTATTCTTCCCACATTTAGCATAAGGAGATTAACCTCTGTTATAATAAAATTGTTTCACTAAGAAAAAATATCACCTGTTTCCTAGCTAATCAAAATTTCTGATTTAGGCAGTATCATGAAAAAAAAGTCTTTACAGAATGAAAGTCATATTTTTCACAGTTTTTCTATATAAAATAATGTAATTGTCAACAAAAATTGCATATATAATTAGGGATATTTAGGCATAGATAGTTTTATGGCTACCCCATGTTCCAGAATATTGAATAGTTTAGAAAAATATTTGTTGAATAATAACATAAAATTTTATCTATGGGGCCTATGGAGAAAAGTGGCAATAAATAAGTGGCAATAAATGGATTATTCCATGACTGGCCTTTTATAAACTTATGAAGGTATCTTACCTTTGTTTTGTCTAAATTTTTACAAGATTATTCATTTATAGTAAACATTAATTTCTAGAATAAAAATTATCAAAATATTGTTTTAAATAATTTGCATGGACTAGTAAAATAGACGTTCCTCTTCATTTAACCTTCTATGAATGGACTAGTAAAATAGAAATTCCTCTTTATTTAACATTATTTGAATGGATAACTTCTAGTCCATTGAGGGGGGGTTTGAGCCACACTGGTGACATGCAGAGGTTGCTCCTGGCTCTGCACTCAGAAATTTCTCCTGATAGATACGGGGAACCATATGGGATGCCGGGTATCAAAACCAGGTCCATCCCAGGTTGGCTGCATGCAAGGCAAATGCCCTAACACTGTGCTATTGCTCCAGACCCATCTTCTAGTCCATTTATAAAATTAGATTTATCATATCCTGAAAGCATGCCCTGACTCACCAATGCTGCATGCTTATTCTCAAGCAAATGCCCAATTGATAAAATAAAATATATAGTCATTGGTGTTTTTTCATACTCTGCCAATTAAGCCTATTTCATTCTCCAGGCAAGTTTGTCTGGAGATCTGAAAGGAGTAAATTTTCTCATTTCTGTTTATTTCTAGGGCTTCTGCAGGTTGATTGAATCTAATCAGTGACAAGGCTTTGAATGAAGTCAAAACTCAGGTGCTGGAGTTGTAGCATAGTGGTAGGGAGATTGCCTTGCACACTGCTGACCTAGTACAGACACATATTCGATTCCTAGCATCCCATATGGCACCCCGAGCCAGGAGCAATTTCTGAGGGTAGAGCCAGGAGCACCCCCTGAGCATCACTGGGTGTGCCCCTACCTGAAGAAAAACAACAACAAAAATAACCCCAAGCCACCTATGGGTCTCAACTGATGGTTTGATCAGTAAAGTTAAAATATTTAGATTTAGGGCCAGATATATAGTAGAGTGGGTCAAGGAATTATGCTTTATCAAGTTTAGAAAGATCTGGGCATGTGGTAGAACTGTCAAAATGGCCCAGAAATTCCCAACACTACAGAGTAGGAGCATTTCTGTGTCGTTAGGTCCTCACATTGAATTGCCTCACATATTGGCTAGGAATCACTGGAGGTGGGCGCTCAAACCCTCTTGAGAACTCCTGAGAGATCACCCTCTTCAGATAAAATATATAAAAGAAGTCAACAGTAAATATTTTATTCTGAGAATGTATTTTTAGGTTGCATTAACTAAATAGAATTATCACCTTAATACTTGATAATTGAGCATAAGAATTTTTCCAAAGAACTGATGAGAAATAGTGGTGAGGATGCCTTAGGAAGGCCCATTATATATGAAAACTTAAGATCACATTTAAAGAAAACAAAATGTTTTTGAGATGCTGTCTTAGCTTCAGCTACTCTAACAAAAACACATACTATAAAATTAAGCAGAATGTATTTAGTTCTACAGTTACAAAGGGTTGGAATATCAGGATTTTTTTTTTACTTTTATATATCTTTATTTAAACACCTTGATTACAAACATGATGATAGTTGGGTTTCAGTCATATAAAGAAGATCCACCTTCACCATTAAGAGGCTAATAGAATTGGTTTCTAAAGAGGGTTCTCTGAACTTCAGAAAGTGATCTTCTCACCCTGTCTTCACAAGGCAGAAAGCAAACTGTGCTCTCTTCCCTATGTATAAGAACACTAATTTTTAAATATAATTTTTATTTTAATCATAGTGGCTTACATATCGTTCACAGTAATATTTTAGGTACATATTAACATTGAATCAGGAGAATTCACATCACCGAATTGTCCCCCCTCCACTTCCATTCCCGTCCTGCCTCCCATATCCTCCACCCTCACCCCCGGGGCTGCTAGGATGAGTGGTCCCCTCTGTGCCTAGCTTACTACTTAGTGATCTTACAGCTGTTTGGTCATGGTACCTCCAATATATCCCCCTTTAATTGGGAGGCGGGACTAGATAGTTCAAGTTATGTGGTTTTGTTTGAAGAAGAGGAAAGTAATAAGATGGGGTAAAAATCAAATATGCCAAAAATGGGCAGAGTCCTTTAGGAGGCTCTAATCCTCGGTTTGAGAGAAGAAGGGGAAAAAGATGAAACACCACAACAGTATAAAAAGAAGTATCAAATAAAACATCCTGTGAGCACTACAGCAGTAAAGATAGGCACCACATAATAGCCATGGTCTTGAAATAAAAAGCATGACAGAGCACAATACGGAAGAAGAGAAAAGAAGAAAGAAAAATAAAGAAAAATGGAGACAACAAGTTCAATATCCACACCAAATCATAGAAATCAAGAAAAACTAGATAGATAAATTAAAAAAAGATTATTTTGTGCTTTTTGTCTTTTTTTTCCCCTCCTGGATAGACACAGTAAACATTGGGGTCATTCGAAAAGAAATTCCCTTGGCCTAAGAGCTACAGGGTTTCTCCACCCTTGGAGTATATTGTCATGGGATTAACTATAGACTCCTTTCTAGTTCATTTACTCTCCTGTTGGTGCTTTTGTGGTATATGGAAGACTTCTGCTCCGTCCTGGGTGATAAAATAAGGTCTCTCTATCTAGAGATCTCGGTCTCTGCACAGGTCAAGGATGGAACTTATGGTGAAGTCTTTCTTTGTGGAAGAACACTAATTTTATCCACAGCTGCATCTATATCGTTTTACATACCTAAGGTTACATCTCCAAATATGACAGTAGAGGTTAGAAATTCCACAAATGTAAAGAAAAGATATAAACGTTCAGTTTATAACATATTCAAGATAATATGAGAATATAATTCCTTCTTCTAAAACAAAGGCTAGGCTTTCTAAATCATTAATTCATATTTACTTGACTTCAAAATGAATGCAGTTTCAATTGAAATAAAATATGGGGTTTGGTGGAGATGAGAAAGTTATTGGAAAAAAATTTTCTTACTAAACATTAAAACATCCTGCAATATTACATCGATTTTATTCTGATGTATGACAGGAATCGAAGGTGAATCGACAGAAGAGGTCAGAGAGTCTAGAGAATGTGTAATTGGGTAGTTAGCACATGGTAAATATGTCATTTTTGTATCAATAGTCAATGCAATTAAATATTTAGAGAAATGCTTACTTGCATACAAAATATTTCATAGCGCCTAAAAAAATAAAATAAATTGAGGCATTTTAAATTCAAAGTATGATCCACATAGCTACAAAATAATCATCATTTACTTTGAACTTGTTAAATATTTGATGCTCAGGTTTCTCTCTAGACCACCTGTCTCAGGGGGTGCATTTTAATAGCTGTTTTGGATGTTGATGTGCATATAATATTAAATGTTTAAGACATACCATCCCTTAAAAAAGCTTCCATAAGACTGAAAAAGATAACAGTGTTTAGGGTTCATGCACCAAACCCCAAGTTTGATTCATAGCCCATAGGGTCTTCATGTACCTCTGTGTGTGGCCAGGGATGCACCCAGCAAATCCAGAATGACTCAAGTATTTCAGGCACTGTAGGATTCCAACAACTTCACTTTCATGGGCCCTTGTGCTAAACTGACGACAGGTTGGCTAAGAACTGTAGATTCTGAACCTAATGAAATGTTTGGAAGTAACTCCCATTTCTTAGATTGATGGCAACTGCTTTTCTCTAAATTGTCAAAGTAATATCAACTAGCCACACATGTCTTTTGAGTCCTTGAATTATTGTTAGTATAATTTTTTTTTTTGGTTTTTCGGGCCACACCCGTTTGCTGCTCAGGGGTTACTCCTGGCTAAGCGCTCAGAAATTGCCCCTGGCTTGGGGGGACCATATGGGACGCCGGGGGATCGAACCGCGGTCCTTCCTTGGCTAAAGCTTGCAAGGCAGACACCTTACCTCTAGCGCCACCTCACCGGCCCCTAATTATTGTTAGTATACTTAAAGTATTAATGTTTACCTTTTATTTGACTATATCTCTAGATCTTCCTTCAAATTATTTGCCTTTAGGAAAATAAATTTACTTAGAAAAAAGTGGATATGCACCCCCCAAAAAAATGACATTAAAATTTCAAAAACATTAAGTGAAAAAGAAATGTAATGTATAAACAAAATGGAGAAATACATTAATTAATGTGTTTAAAGCAAACTTAAGAAACTATTTAGAATATGAAAGATGTAAACATTTTACATATTAGTCCAATATAAATTTTTTAAATCTCTTCTGTTAGTAATGCGAAGGACTTGCTTCTGGCTCTGTATTCCAAGATCACTCCTGGAAGTGCTCAGGGAACCAAACATAGTGACAGATTAACCTCATGCATTGTATTATATCTCTATCACCCCCAAAACACCCTCATAAATAGATTAGAAATACCTACCAAAGTTTTAAATAAATATGGACAGAAGATGTTAATGGATAATTTATAAATATTAATATAAATCAATGCAACTAAAATATTTAATCACCTTAGAAATAAACTGTAAATTAAATGTGAATTGTTCTTAGAAATGTATTCTTTAATAATTTCTCATGTTCACAAACATATAAAGATGCATAGTAACATAACTATATGAAGCAAAATGCAGAGAAGTCTGATAGTATTTTAAGTTTTGTAATTTCAATATTTAAAAAAATAATAATTTTGCTTTAAATGGTATCCCATAAAGTGTGTAAAATTCTATTTTACGTCACTTATGGTTAATTGTTCTTATGATGACTAGCAATCATATATTTGGTCAAGGGGCTTGCACACTTGGTTGTGGTGTAAGTATATTCACACATAGATTATGTTGTGCCAGAGACTGTCAACTTGAGGCACTAAGAATCATAACGGCAGTGAATATTGTACTCGTCGTGTGCACAGTTTCAGGGATTAAATTTAAGACCAAACACTGTTACCAAACCAAATTCCAGAGCCTCTTACATTAACTATTTATACACACATACACATATAGGACTTTCTTAGATATATTTTAGTACTGTTTTATTTTATTTATTTATTTATTTATTGGATTTTTGGGTCACACCCAGCATTGCTCAGGGGTTACTCCTGGCTGTCTGCTCAGAAATAGCTCCTGGCAGGCACGGGGGACCATATGGGACACCGGGATTCGAACCAACCACCTTTGGTCCTGGATAGGCTGCTTGCAATTTAGTACTGTTTTATAATCTCAATTTTTTCTTACTGGGATGTAAGCCTAAGAGGCAGATAATTTTAAGGTCTAGTTCCTCTCTACATTATATATATATATATATATATATATTTTATATATATATACATATATATATAGTAGTGTCTTGCATATAGGAAGGATGTGTTGTCCTAAAATGGATCAAATAGAATAGCTGTATTATGTAGGAAATGCTGTTATAAGATCTAATATACACATTGCAGTAACAATACATAAATCTAATTGACATTCTGTAAAAATAAAGCAAATACATGCAGAGTATTTATGCCAGTTTTTATTTCTATTTATCAATCTTTCAATAAGCACATCAAGCTTACAGAATGTGTAGTTTAATTACCCTCAGTTTACAAACTAAAATATTATGATAAACAAAGATTGATTTGCCTATCATTATTCAACTAAATATGCAGTGAGAAATTTCCAGGACCAAAATAAGTAGCATCAATTTTTTTGTACCTTGGGAGCAAAATTTTAAATTTAAAAATCTATTTATTGTTTAATTTTCTTTACCTAGTTTTTATATCCATATTATTTGAATAATAATTTTATATGACAGTTTTGGAAAATGTAAAATTTTTATCTTTACAAAATGCCCCCAAAGAGAAGGACCTTTAGAATCTATGTGTTTCTATTTATTTTTAAAAAGAGAAGGCAGGGTCAGGAGTATTTCTGAAATGGAAATGTTGCCAGTGCATTACTGAGTTGGCAGTATCTGCAAAAAAGAGATAAAACATTTTAAATGTAACTATGAGTAGTGTCCTAGCCAGATAGGAGTTGGAGGAAAGTTATAAAGAACGATGTGCTGGCAGGTGGAAACATAACCCTTGTAATGAAAATATTTAAAGCAGCTTTTAGGAGGCTGTTGTTCAAGATTGGGGGTTAGTTAGTCTGTGACTTCCTTGGTTGACACCAAGCCTAAACCTGCCCACATACTTAGCTTGTCCCATATAAAATGGTATGGGCTGTCTTGCTTGAATGGGACACTGTATTCTCACTTAAACTCATAGCATAAATAATATGTTGTTAAAAATACCCAAAGGTAATTTGAGAGAATGGTGGAAAAGCAAATGAAAACTGTAGCCTACAATTCTACTCCTCTATATTTTTCTTTCTTATTCTTATTTAAGCCAAAGTTGCTTGTCCAAGGGTTTGCTCTGGGGCTGTGGAAAGAAATCCAAGAAGATCTAAAAGAATCTAGGGGACAGTCCCTGTGATGCTAATCTGACTGTACCCAAGTGACCACTCAATGTTCAGGGTCAATTGATATTCAGAGCTACTTTAAGCCCAGGGATGCTAGAGTTATCAGAGGCAATATGAGGCAATCTTTCAAAGTGCCATGCATAAGCAGGGATGAAACTAGAGGTCATTGTGCCTGGTTGGCATTTGTTCTGCCCTTTGAGCTACCTCCACATTGAAATATTTTAATCCTATATTTTTTTAATTTAAGAAATTTTTCATGTGTATAATTTCACGAATCACCACCATCATAAATCACCACCATATATGTTGCGATATTCTCATCATCCATCAGAATACAACTGATTCTTTTAGTCACCTCCTCTTACTATTTCTTCCTTCATTTCCAGAAACAATTGTCTTCAAAACATCTCCACTTGTAATTATAAAAAAAATCAATAATATCATTCTTAAAATACAATCATTTAATTTTTGGTTGACTATGAATTAAGTCTTATGCGATCGTGGACAAGTTTTGCATTTAATTATTTGATAGTTCTCTTTGACTAGTCATTTGATAAGATCAGCTTTAAGCTCAGAGCAGGACCTTAAAAATAATCTAGTTTAACCCTTTCATCAAATAAAGGAATTAAACACCAAAAGTTAGAGTCCACCTAAAATGAAGAACTAATTCTGTGAGTTTTGGGGACTAGTTAGTTTCCTCTCTGTTGAGCAATAGTTTATTCTGTTTCATGGCTTTTTTTAAAGTTCGTTTTCTTTTAAAGGAAGTTAAAATTAATTCAATTCAAAGAAAGAGATTGGTAATGTACACTTAGTAGAGTGGTGACATAGATTATTAAATACTGATTAGTATATGATAAAAATTAGGTTATCTTAAGTAAGATTATGTATTTTATTGGAACAAAACTGGAAATACCTTTGAGCTTAAAACCATAAATATCTTTGCTATTCTAATTCCTAAATCCTTTCTCCACCAAGCCAAGAGTGCCTTTCCAAACTCTAAGAAACCACAGTTAAGGAGGTCTCTGCTAGTGGTTTGTACTTTTTACTTTTCTCTATTTGAAAATATATTTTCCCTTGTATCTGCAGTATACATCTGAAGGACCTACCATTATCTCTCCTGAAAGACCAACTGTCTTAGACATTGTCCTAAAACTATCATGAAAATTGAGGATAGAGTTACTTGTGCTTACAGTTTGATTTTCAGCTTTATTGTTTGAATAACATGAAAAAGTATCTATTATAACTTTCTCTTGGCTCAACTTTCTTTTTGGAAATATTGTAATTGTACCTACTTGATAGACTTATAACAATTCAATTACTTACTTTGTTTCATAGTGAAAGAAATATGCTATAATTAAGAAAGAAAAAGAAACAATTACCAAACTTAAAATTAGTTTGTCAAAAAGGCAGCATTTTGGGTACTATTGTGAAAGAACATGGGGAAAGTGTTAAAGGAAAGTTGACAATGGTGATGACTGGTGAAGGAAAAGTGTATGCCTGAAACTTAACTATAAATAAATTTTTGTTACAGTTACTTATTAAAATAAATTAATCAAATTAAAGAAACCTGATAAACTTGGAGACAATTTTTGCAAAAAATGTTTTGATAATGAACTCTTCAATATATAAATCACTTATGAAATTCAATATCAATCATGTTAATAATCCCATCAAAAATAAGGAGAGATGAGCCCAGATTATGCATTGAGCACTGCTGAGTGAGGCCTGAAAAACAGAACCAAAAAAAAAATAAGGAGAGGAGATAAAAAGAAACTTCCCTGAATAACTACAATTGACCAGTAGTCATCTAAAGAGAAATTTGTCCCTGCTTACTATCAGAGTACTGTAAATCAAAAGGGCAGTGAGATATCACCACACCAGTGATAGCCATTCTATATATTAAATAGACTGGAAATTAGGGGCTACAGCAATATTACAGTAGGTAGGGCATTTGCTTTGCACACAGCTGAACCAGGACTGACTCAAATTCAATATTTAGGCATCCATATGGTTCCCTGAGCCTGCCAGGAGTGATTTTTGATTGCAAAGCTAGAAGTAACCCTTGAGCATTTCCCAAAGTGTTCCCTCAAAAAAAGAATGAAAATAGTCAGTGCTGGAGATGATATAGTGACAAAAATAAACAAACAATAAAATAGACAAGATATGGAAATAGCCCGTGTTCCTTTGCAAATAAATGGATAACAGTATAGTTTTATACTCAATGCAAAACTATGAACAATGGAAAAAGATTCAGTTGTAAGAAAAGACAAAATCATGCAGTTAACCACAACATAAATAGAACTGTGGGTTATCTTATTAACCAAAATATGTCTTCAAGAAAAGAAAAATATTAGATGATATTAATCATATGAAGTCTAGAGACATAACTGATGACGAGGGAAGGAAGGGGAAGAAGTGAAGTAAAAGTTACATAGAGATATTAATGAGGAGTCTTGGCATTATCATGGTGAAAAGAGACAGTAATTTTATTTATCAATAAAAGTCAACTCTATAACAACCTGTTACCTAAAGTGAAATAAAAGCATACAATATTAAAAATTAAATAGTGAAAATAAAATAAATTACTTTTATACAAAGCAAACTTCTTATACCATAAATTCATTTTTACTTTATGATGGCATTTTTAATGATACATATACTTATTTATCATTTTTCTCTACTATCATAACAACCTGAAAGAGGAGGAAACTTGATATTTTTAATCCTTTCAGAAATTTTCTTGTCCAAGAGTAATGCCTAAATAAATATTTGGTAAATAACGTCTCAAAAATTCCCCCATTTGTTCTTGGTCCCTTTTCACCCCAGATTAATTTCTGCAATCTGAATGAAGCCCTGAGTGATCAAAAGTATTCTAGTACACAATTAAAAGGAGTTGTAGCACCATTTGGACTGAAGAAAACTTTTACTCAATGAAAGTTAACTGAGAGCACTATAATCCTGTTTTCTTAATGATTTTCTCAATCACACTATAATATTATCAAATTATATATTTTCTTTATGTGATTATGAGAAACATATCATATATATACTCTGAGGAATTTTTTTCACAAATATATGCATAAATTATAATGTTTGAGGTACCAACTAATTTTATAAGTTTTGTTGTAAAGAGGTCTCAGTCAAAAGAGCAATGTGTATAAATATAATTCTCTGATTATTTTGACCAATGCTTATATATTTACATATAATATTGACAAAATAAAAATGAAATGTGGAATATATTTTAAATTATGGAAGCTTAATTGTGTTATTTTGTTTCTTTTGCTTTGTTATCAGGACCCACCCAGTGATGCTCAGATTTAAGTCCTGGTTTTGTGTTCAGGAGTCACCCCCAGAAATACTCCAAAATTATAGGCACGACCAGGGATTATCATGGCTATTATCTTAACTCTAGTGTAATCTCTTTGGCCATATATTAGTTTTTGCATTTAAAAAGCTTATTTAGGTTTTAACCTTTTTCTTATTAGGTGGATGGATATGGATGGATGGTAGGATGGATGGATGGATGGATGGATGGATGGATGGATGGATGGATGGATGGATGGATGGATAGATTGATGGTTGGTAGATAGAATGATAAATGGATATCACAGTGACATATTACTAAATCATAAAATAAGCAAACCTTACCATTTGTAGAAATTTTACAAGTTAGAGGAACCTTGCTAACTTTAATAAACTAAGAACAGAAAGACAAAGACTAACTCCAAGATGACCTTAAATCCCTATAAAGTATATAATGATGATTGCTAGGAGCTAAAGGGATGTTAGTCAAAGGGTACTACTTTTGTAATAAAAGGATTCAATTTTTATAACAAAGACTCAATCTAATAAAATAGTATAGTTTCTTGAAATTTGGTGAAAGCAAAAATTACCTATTCTCCCTGAAAATGATAGATGTGTTAATTAAATTCTTTGTGATTATAGCTTCACAATATATATGCATTTTAAGTTATGTTTTACACCTGGTAAACATCACCTAAATGTTCATTTTTATGCTGATTATATATCACAACTGTGTAAATAAATTCCAGCTTAAAATTTTAACTCCAGTTTGGTAATCTTGCTTCTAGAGGTAAGACCTCAATGAAGAGAGTTCAGATCAAGGTAACCCGACTTTTTTTTTCCCATTGAGGAGCTTTCATTACAAAACACTTAAGTGTGATCCTAGTGACACTTACCTGGAAAAACAGGCAGTGAGAAGTTCACTGCAAATTATATGTAACTGATATGAAAAGAGAAAAAATAATAAATAAAACTCACCTGTATCCTCACTTTTATTAAAATATTTTATTAAACCACTGTGATATACAGTTACAAAATTGTTCAAGACTGAGTTTTAGTCATAAAGTGTTCCAATACCCAGCCCTTTACTGATGCACATTTCCTGCCACCACTCTCCAGTTTTCCTCACCCTCTTTTCCACCTACCTCCATCAGACATCTCTCTCTCTCCCTCTCTCTCCCTCTCTCTCTCTCTCTCTCTCTCTCTCTCTCTCTCTCTCTCTCTCTCCCTCTCTCTCCCTCTCTCTCCCTCTCCCTCTCTCTCCCTCTCTCTCTCCCTCTCTCTCTCCCTCTCTCTCTCCCTCTCTCTCTCCCTCTCTCTATGTATTTATCTCTTTCTCTGTCCCCATGCTTTACACACACACACACACACACACACACACACACACACACACACTCATTCTTATCATTTGAAAAGCAATCTGGTTACCAATCAGTTACTAAAGGGTATCATGATATTACTTAACCTTTTAGCACCCAGTTCTTATCCAAAATGATCACATCTCCACTTTTTCATATAGCATTATGAAATTTTAATACTCCTTCTAATCATAATAAGAACTATATAAAAATACAAAATTGCTAAAGATATATTTACATATTTGAAAATATTTTTTTGGTAAATATTTAAAATACTGTATGTATACATATATCTAGAATATCTCTATGTGTAAATATGCAGGTATGATCCATATTTGTGTACATATATCTGATTTTCTCTATGTGTGGAAATGCATCTATATATAATTTTTAATGTCAGCACATCAATAGATTTTTAATGGTTTAAATTGATATAAAAGTATTTCTAGATATAATTTTGCATGTTATTTTTACTAATGTTCTAAACTTTATTATACTAAACTGAAAATATGGAAATATTCTAATATACTGCAAATGAGGTAAAATTAGGTAGTAAAAGAGTAGTGTAATTAGACAGTTGTAAATGAAAACTATTTCTGTTTAAAATATTCATTATTGCTTATTATTATTATTGCTATTATTATTTTATATCCTTGTTAAGAGAAAGTGCTCAAATAGAGATACAAAACAAAAACCAAACACAAATGCTATTTAGTCTAAGGCCCTATATGACATGGTAAATAATTTCTTAAAAATATATAGTCCTGGGGCCGGGCGGTGGCGCTGGAGGTAAGGTGCCTGCCTTGCCTGCGCTAGCCTAGGATGGACCGCGGTTCGATCCCCCGGTGTCCCATATGGTCCCCCAAGCCAGGAGCGACTTCAGAGCGCATAGCCAGGAGTAACCCCTGAGCGTCAAATGGGTGTGGCCCAAAAACCAAAAAAAAATATATAGTCCTTTTTAAAAATGTTTTTATTTTATTAAAACACTGTGAGTTAATCTATAATTCATAGATGGGCATTAGACATAGAACTTTCTAGCACCAATCCCTCTACCAGTATTCTCAGGATTTTTTCCCTACCTGTCCCCAGGACACAGCTGACTTATAAAATGTTGGTTGTGAAAGTTTGGGTCTCATGGTTTCAGTGTTGTTGACTTTGTTGTTTGGCTATTTAGTTCTATCATTCTGCAACACCACTGATGAACTTATATTCCCTTATCTTTGCTCATTGTTGCTTTTCATCTGTCTCTTCTTCCTTCACCCCACTCACCCACATACACGTTTTATTTTTTTTTTCCTTATACTCTGGGATCTCCTCATTTAGCCATTGCATTTTGCATTTATTCATCTAGTTGATTTTAAGCATTTCTAAAAGATTTCATATAGTATCATTAAAATAAGTTTTAAATTACATAAAGTTAAGGCAGGGAATAGCTCAAAATGGCTTGAAATGACTTTGATCATCTGTACTTCTTGGAACACATTAAGACAACTATCAGGGGCTGGAGATAGAGCATGGAAGTAGAGCGTTTGCCTTGCATGCAGAAGGATGGTGGTTCAAATCCCAGCATCCCTTATGGTCCACCGAGCCTGCCAGTAGAGATTTCTGAACATGGAGCCAGAAATAACCAAAAACCAAAAACCAAAAAAAAAAAAAAGAAAGAAAGAAAGAAAGAAGAAAGAAAGAAAGAAAGAAAGAAAGAAAGAAAGAAATAAAGAAAGAAAGAAAGAAAGAAAGAAAGAAAGAAAGAAAGAAAGAAAGAAAGAAAGAAAGAAAGAAAGAAAGAAAGAAAGAAAGAAAGAAAGAAGAAAGAAAGAAAGAAAGAAAGAAGAAAGAAAGAAGAAAGAAAGATGATAATTGTATCATCAGGAATGACCCCCACTTACCCCCAAAAGGTGACTCCTATTTAAAAACTCATGTAGTTTGTATTTATCTGGTTTTAAACCATTTAAATTGACCATATAATTTTAATGAATATATTTTACTATATGAATGATTTTTTTTGTGTGTTTTTTGGGTCACACCCGGCAGTGCTCAGGGGTTATCCTGGCTCCATGCTCAGAAATTGTTCCTGGCAGGTATGGGGGACCATATGGGACGCCGGGATTCGAACCAATGACCTCCTGCATGAAAGGCAAATGCCTTACCTCCATGCTATCTCTCCAGCCCCCTATATGAATGATTTTAAGCAATTTATAACTGAAGAAAGGGAATATAAACTGCAATGTTATACTTATACCCTGGTCCTAAAACTAAATTGTAGATAAAACTATTTAAAAGACCATACCAAGTATTTGATGAATTGGAGACTTTATTGGCATATATAGGTATATATGAATGCATTAAAAGAGAAATAAATGAATTAAAATATACAGTTCACATTTACTTTTATATAAGCAAAATGCAAAAGCAATGAAATTATTTTATTCCCAAAGGTTAACTGATTATTCTCTTAGTTGTTTTATTTTTTTTTTTTTATCTTAGATCACTTTCCTGGAGTTAAACTTTTTTTATTTTAGGGCATTGTGGTGGTATCGGGCTACATTTGTAGTTCTCAGTAGAGCTCCTGGTTTTACAATCAGGAATCACTCATAAAGGGATTGGGGGACCATATGAGATGCTGGAAAACCAAACCTGGGTCAATTCTTTGCTAAGCAAGTGCCCTACCCAAGGACTTAGACATTTTTTTAAACTACTGAAGATATAGTGATCTTATAGGAAAAATTTTCTGAGAAAATATTGACAAGATCTGGGGCTGGAGTGGTAACACAGTGGTAGGGCATTTACCTTGATGCAGCTGATCCAGGATGGACATGCCTTTGATCCCCAGCATCCCATATGGTCTCGAGAGCCAGGAGCGGTTTCTGAGCACAGAGCCAGGAGTAACCTCTGAATGCCCTTGAGTGTGGCCCCCCAAACAAACAAATATATATATATATATTGACAAGATCAATCATTTTTATTATAATCTTTCTTAATTAATCAGTAAGTTTGTTTGTAATTGAAATCAGGCATGTAAATCTAAAAATTATAGAAGAGTTATTTGAAAAACGCTAAGAGCAATTAAAGGTGAGTGTCCATGAACAGAGGAAAATTCTCTCTTCCTCTTTCTCACATACACACAATTCCCCTGCCCCATTTACTCTCACCCCTACATAACCATTTTATTTCCCCCATTTTAAAAGTGTTTGCAAATAAATTTTATGGGACAGTAAAATCTGTGTGTTTATATGTCATAACTTTTCATTACAGTAAATCAATAAATATTAGAATCCATACTCTAAGGCCAACAAAATCAAACATGTTTTCCATCTGGTCCTTTATAGAAAATGTTTGAAAATTCCTAAAGTAGATCAATATTTATGAATAAATTTCAGATTCATCATGCTTACTGGGACAGGCACGAAAACATTTATATTGCATGACTTTATTAACATACATTTTTATTTATTTGATTTTGGGAACACACCTAGCAGTGTTCAGTGCTTACTCCTGGCTCTGCACTTCTGGAAGACTTGAGAAACCATAAGTACAGTTCTAGGGACCAAATTCAAGTTAGTTGTATATAAAACAAATATCTTACCTGCTGTACTCTCGCAGCCCTAAATATCATACATTTGTATTTTTAATTTACTTACCTTTTTGTTTCAGGACTACATTCAGCAATGCTCAGGTATTACTCCTAGCTCTGCACTCAGGGCTTACTCTTGGGAGTGCTGGAGTACCATATGGAATACCAGAGATAAAAATTATTTACCACGCAAGGCAAATATATATTTTTATTTGTTTTTATATAGGCAAAATGAAAAACAATGAAATTATTTTATTCCCAAGAGTTAGGTGATTCTTCTCTTAAATTATTTTGGGGCCACACCCAATGATGCTCAGAGGTTATTCCTGGCTATGTGCCCAGAGATCGCTCTTGGCTTGGTGGACCATATGGGACACTGGGAGATGGAACCACGGTCCATCCTAGGCTAGCCAACATAAGGTAAACACCTTACCACTTGCGTCACTGCTCTGGCCCCTCTTGCTTAAATTTTTTATCTTAGCTCTCTTTCTTCCTTCCTACCTATCATTTTGACTCCACTAGTCCTAATATCACACACTTAAACACAATAAACAGTCACTATACTGCCTAGTGAATGTATAAAAACATGGAATAATCAAAGACAGAAAATACCACAACTGGTTTTTGACTCTTCTGGAGTTAATAGAAAATAGAACATTTTGGAAAGATTCTAGTTGCACTTATAATTATTTTGCCTTATGTTAAATCGTATTTAATGGGCCAAAGCAATATCACAGAGAGCATGGCATTTGCTGTGCATGTGATCCACCTGGGTTGGATTCCTGGCATCCCATTTAGTCCCATAAGTCTGTCAGTAGTGATTTCTGAGTGCAGAGCCAAGAGTAACCCCTGAGTACTGGCACCGCCAAGTGTGACCCAATAACAAAACAAAACAAAATGTTTAATGTACTTTTTCTCTTATTTTAACACCATGGCTTATGTAGTTATTTACTATGGGTTTTGAGAATACAATGTTCCCACGTCCAGTCCCACTACCCTATGCCCCATCCCTTACCACTTACATAGAATTTCTCTCACCCTCCAAGCTATCTTCTTGACAATTACATTTTGTTGTTTTGATATTGGCCTGAATGTGCTCAGGGCCTACTCCTGGTTCTACACTCATGAATCATTCCTGGCAGGCTTGAGGACCACATGGAGTGTTAGGGACAATTCCAAGCCTGACTTATGCAAGGTAAACTCCCTACATGCTATACTACCCTCCAGCCACAAAGTTACTAATTTAAGTTAAATGTTGTAATTTGTGTTGCATATTTACAGTAGTGTTGGATTTAGTAGTTTAGATCTGTACAGAGACTGTCCCTTTACAAAATTAAAAGATGCAAGACCCCTGACACCTTTCTTTTTCTTTCCCCTTGGGTTCCCTATATCTCATATTTTTGTTGTCTCCTTTGTTCTTTCATTTTTTGAGGGGGTGGTCCACACCTAGTGAAGCTCAAGGTTACTCTTGACTATGAGCTCAGAAATTGCTCCTGGATCCAGGGACCATATGGGATGCCAGGGATTGAACTCAGGTTTGTCCTACCACTATGCTATCGCCCCTCCTTTCTTCTCTCTGGCTCTCCCCTCTCTCACTCTCTCTTTCTTGCTCACTCATTCAATTTCTCTTTTTATTCCACTTTCCTCCTCTCTTGCCTCTTCCATTTTTTCCTTTATGTTCCTCTCCAGCATTACAATTTGAGTGTTTTGCACTAAATAGTTTTTATTATAGAATGAATAGCTAATCCAAATCATTACTGAATATCTAATTTTAGTGAGGTGGTGTATTGTAGAGATTTTCCCATCTTTAAGTAACAGAAAAGAAAGAAGGAAAACACACTTGTTATCTTTTATTATTCAATTTTTCCTTCTTCCCTTTCCCTCCTTTCCTTTGTTCTTTCTCCCTCCCTTCCTTCTTTCCTTCCTCCCTCCTTTTTTCCCTCCCTCTTTCCTCCCTCCCTCGCTATTCTCCTCCTCCCCTTCCTTCCTCCCTCTCTTTATTCTTCCCTGCCTTCTTTCCTCCCTCCCTTCCTTCCATCCTCCTTTCCTTCCTCCCTCTCTTCCTTCTTGCCTGTCTTCCTTCCTTCCTTCCTTCCTTCCTTCCTTCCTTCCTTCTTTCCTTCCTTCCTTCCTTCCTTCCTTCCTTCCTTCCTTCCTTCCTTCCTTCTATCCTTCCTTTCATATTCCTTCCATATTCCTCCCTCCCTCCCTCCCTCCCTCCCTCCCTTCCTTCCTTCCTTCCTTCCTTCCTTCCTTCCTTCCTTCCTTCCTTCCTTCCTTCCTTCCTTCCTTCCCTCCCTCCCTCCCTCCCTCCTTCCTTCCTTCCTTCCTTCCTTCCTTCCTTCCTTCCTTCCTTCCTTCCTTCCTTCCTTCCTTCCTTCCTTCCTTCAACATTCATGGCAATGTTCAGGTTTTATTCTTGGTTCTACACCTAGAAATCACTCCTGCTAGGGCTTAGGGGACCATGTGTGGTGCTGGGATTAAACCCAGTTAGTCAGGAATATTCAAGCTAAACACCTAATCTGCTGTAGTATTGACTTGTTCATATGATTGTTATTCATCCCAATAGATCTGGTGTTATTTTTTCATAAATTGTAATTTAAATACATTATTTTCTGTTGTTACTATTATTTTATATTATTTCATTTCTTCCTATCCTGTTTAGCTTTTTGTTTCCAAGCCACAACTGGAGATGATCATTGATCACTCATAGCTGTGCACTCAAGAAATAATCCTAGCGGTGCATGGGGACCAATATGAGATGTTGGGTAACTAACCCAGGTCAGTCTCATGCAAGGAAATTACCCTATGTGCTATACGAATCTCACCAACTATAGACTTGTTTTCCTTTAAGGGTGTGAGTCACTTTTGCTCATATCCTACAAGCTAGAATTTATAAATCAGCCAAACTGAGCAACATGAGAGAATAAAAAAAAAACATGTTTTAAGCAAGGCTAACCATAAAAACTTATAAAGGATTCTATTAAAAGGAAAAAGGAGTGGTATGATTATTAGACAATGCACACTTAACAATTATAGCAGTGAAGGATTCAAGAACCACCCAAGCATTGTTAGAATGATGCAATGATAGTAGAAACAGAAGGCCTCAAAGTCGAAATGAATATTGAAGATTTAAAAAAGAAAAATCACCCTATTACTCCAGATAAGACTTTGACATTCACATTGTTTATCAAGGACACATTTTGATAACAAATTAAAACTAAGTCTGGCTTAATTCTGGTTTTCTCCACTGTGTTATAATCATTTTATCTCATAAATATGTTTGTGGGAGAAACCCAGTAACTTGTTTGCAGAGACAATATTGTTTCCTTAAAAGTAGCACTGGAGTTTCTGAAAATGTCTTATTATGGATTAAAAAATAATTCAATCTTGGGGCCAGAGCAGTGGCACAAGAGGTAAGGCATCTGCCTTTGCACGTGCTAGCCTAGGTCTGACCGTGTTTCCATTCCTCGGCGTCGCATATGGTTCCCCAAGCCAGGAGCAATTTCTGAGCGTATAGCCAGGAGTAACCCCTTAGCGTCACTGGGTGTGGTCCAAAAGCCAAAAATAATAATAATAATAATTGAATCTTGAAAAGTTATAATCATTGGGTAGGGAAGTGGACATTAAGAAACATTAATTTTTTGCTGATCACAGTAGAAGCTGAGTCCATGCTCACTGAACTTCTTAAATAACTCTCTCAGAGACAGAGAAAAACCGCAGAATGGTCTCACTCATCTATGGGTTTTAAGGAAAAATGAAAGACATTCTTGCAATAATAATTTTCAGACACAAAAGAGAAAAGAGCTGGAAGTTACAGCTCACCTCAGGGAAGCTCACCACAAAGGAGTGATTGTTTAGTTAGTGAAATAACTACATTTTGAGACTGTCCTAATAATGAGAATGTATGAGGGAAATGAAAAGCCTGTCTAGAGGTACAGGCAGGTGTTGGGGTGGGGAGGAGGGAGATTTGGGGACATTGGTGATGGGAATGTTGCATTGGAGGATTGGGTGGTGTTCTTTACATGACTGAAACCCAACACTAATCATGTATGTAATCAAAGGTGTTTAATAAAATATAAAAAAAATAAATCTCTCAGACCTGAGAGCTACTCAGGAAAATCTGACCTGCATTCTTTTTCCTTATTCTCTCGCTCCTTTCATGAAAAAGACAGTAATAGCCCTTCCAAGGCCCCAAATAAGAATCACCCTTTAAAAAACTCTTAGAGGGCTAGAGCGATAGAACAGCGGTAGGGAGTTTTCCTTGCACAGGGCTGACCCTAGGACAAACGCGGGGTTCCATCCCAAGCATTCCATATGAACCTCCGAGACTTGCCAGTAGTGATTTCTGTGTACACAGCTTGAAGTAACCCCTGAGCAACGCTGAGGTGTGGCCGAAAAAACAAAAATAAAATAAAAGCCCCTTAATATGTGAGGTTTCCGTTGATGGTGGTATTCTTGAACAGATTTGTTTTAGTGGTGTCCATCTAAATATCTCTCACATTTTCATTCTAACTCCATATCACCTCCTGCCAAAATAGCTATTGTATATTTTAGCTGGGAGAGGACGGCTGCCAACACCATCAAAATTGGAAAGCAGGGGTATTTTTAGTGCTTGGTGAAAGGACTTACATAAAGAACGCCTCTATTCACCCTATTGGGATCCTCTTATGTAAAAGGCCTGGCACGCATGTAAGGTATTATTATGACTATAAAAGCTGCTCACTCTGTAATCATAGGAAAGGCAGTATTATGGAGAAATACCATGCAGTTGCATGGCAACTGAATCCTTGTGGAGTTTAGTTACCACGCAGAGGAGTTATTATGAGTGCTTCAAAAAAGCCTGGCCAGGAGAGTACCCAGACCACAGGCAGGTAAACACCCACCTGTGACCCAAGAATATGTTCTCTACTCTGATAATTGGATGCGATTCAATATGGTTTTTGCTTCCCTGAGAAGATCCTAGAAATTCATTGAGAGATTTTCATCCTTTTTTGACACACTACTGTATACCACATTGCATAAAATATGAGTAGCAATGGGAAGTCCATAAAAGTAGTTGGTGCCAATTCCAGAAGCTTACCGAAAAATAAATTTGCCTTCACTAACCTCAAAAGTAAGAGTGTGGGTCTAGAGCAATAGTGCAATGGGTACTTGCTACTAATATGAATACTGCTAATCAGGGTTCAATCCCTGGCATTCCACCTGCTTCCCTTGAACTCACCAGGAATGACCCTTAGCACAGAGCCAGAAGTATACCATGATTTGACTCCAAAACCAAAAGTATAAAATGAAAGTGATATTTCAAGGTCATTTATTACAATATTTTAATATAGATATTTTTTCTTTGGTAATAGCATACTTTGTCAGCTGGAATCTCTTATCTCGCTTGCAATCAAACATGTTGAGAAATCTATTCTTCACAATTCTTGTGGCTTAAGTGAAGCTGAATCCAACCTGTTGCCAAGGAGATCAAGAGACTGTGGACCAGACAGTTGGACATTTACTATTTCTCTGATGTTACTTCAGCATTGGCATGTGACTAAGTTAGATCAATGAAAATTTTTCTAGGAATCCTTTGGAACTTTAAAGAATGAAGAGTTCTCCCTCTGGGGGTGTCTTAGTCTGCTAGAGTTCTGGAAGTTGGAACTGGTGACCCACCTACATAGCAGAACAGGTAGTGCTGAGGGCTCTGATTTTGTTCTCAAGGATAACTCCTGTTGGTGCTCAGAGGAACAGGTGCAGTGCAGTGTAGGCTTTTCATAATGGAGCCTGAACTGACAGAAGAAGAAATAAGATGTTTAGCTATAATATAGCCAATTGCACCACTGGAACTCATGAGGCTGGTAGGAATATATGTTCTCTTTTTGAACTTTGTTGAAAAAAGAAACAGCATGCCTTTTTTGTTTGTTCTGAACTTAAACTACACAACCTAGTTTAATTCTGCCACTTAAAAAAAGCACACTTAACTATCCTGAATGTTTTTGAATTTACTGATGCTCTAATTGTTTACATGGCCAAGACTGTTGCATTTCTTTTCTGAGTTCTAGTTTCATAATTTCTTTAAAAAATATCAGAAAATTGTGGCTGGAATGATTGTACAGTGAGTGGGTAGTGAATTTAGTTTGCATGCAGCTGATGTGGTTTTGATTCCTAGGCATTCCCATATGATCCTCTGAGTGCTACCAGGAGTACAGAGCCAAAAGTAGCCACTGAGCATTACTAGACATGACAAAAAATAAATTAAGAATGATGTGGGGCCTGGAGACATAGCACAGTGGCGTTTGCCTTGTAAGCAGCCGATCCAGGACCAAAGATGATTGGTTTGAAATCGGTGTCCCATATGGTCCCCCGTGCCTGCCAGGAGCTATTTCTGAGCAGACAGCCAGGAGTAACCCCTGAGCAATGCCGGGTGTGGCCCAAAAACCAAAAAAAAAAAAAAATGATGTGGATTTTTTTATTTGTTTGTTTTTTTTGCATAGGCATAGTAAATATCAGCCTCAGAAATGTAGGGTTTCTCTACCCTTGAAGCATACTCTCATGGGATCAACTACAGGCTCCAGACATCTTCATTGTCAAACCCACAAGGTCTTTTTATGGTTCCAGAAAACATTCTGCTCAGTTGTGGTTGTCAAAGTTGGTCCTCTATAAGTGGAGATCTTGGTTTTTGTACAGATCCTTGGACAAACTAGGATAGAGTTTTTTATGATTCCAGAGGTTCTGCTCAGTCATGATTATTGTAGTCAGTCTTCTATAATTAGTAATCTTGGTTATTGAACAGGTCAAAGGATGGAGTGTTATCTCATTTCATCTCACTGTTAGGTGATGAGGTAGAGCAACCTGCACTTAGATCAAGTTGTTGCTGATTTCTCATCATCAAAATATTGTATGAACCTTGCCTGGTGCAAGTTGATGCCAGAACAGTATGAGGAACTCCCCTCTGCCTGGGAAAGCATTGATTTCTGGTGCTATTGAAGGGACTGTGTCAGTTTTAAGGTTAGGATCCTGGATTCTGGGTTGGAAGGTTGATGTCTGATCATAGGAGGTTTAAGAAATTGTAGTACCAGCCCCTTCATTTGATTTTTTCTTTTTTCTTTTTTTTTTTTGTTTTTGGGTCACACCCGGCATTGCTCAGGGGTGACTCCTGGCTATCCGCTCAGAAATAGCTCCTGGCAGGCACAGGGGACCATATGGGACACCGGGATTTGAACCAACCACCTTTGGTCCTGGATCAGCTGCTTGCGAGGCAAACGCCGCTGTGCTATCTCTCCGTGCCCTGATTTTTTCTTTTAATTTTTTAATTTATATTTATTGCTCCTAGACAAGGGCTCCTGTGTGCTTTTTCTCCCCCTTTTATTAACAGAACCATAGAATATGACTTATCTTGTTCTGCCTCATATTTCTATGTCTTCCTACAAATTGAGAAAAAAAAGTGGATGGTACCAGGGGCAAGAAATCTCATGAGCATTGAGTGGAAATAATAAATGATCAGACCTAAATACCCAGCCCAAAGTCAATGACAATAGAATCAAGAGACCCAAACTACAACAAGCTATACACAAAAGGGACCTGTTACACTAGCAGTCTAGGGGGTTAAGGATGGAGGTTTGGGATGCATGCTAGAAAGAGTGGCATAGGGAGGTCAATACTGGTGGTGGGAATGGCCCAAATTCACTGTCACTATGTACCTTAAATATAACTGTGGAAAACTTGTAATTCACATTGTGTCAATAAAAATTATTTAAGAAAACAGAATGTTGGGTTTTTCCGTATCATTGTGAGAATTATGTGAAACAGTCGTATCCAAATGCCTGGGTTAAAGAGGAGCTCTTCCATTTCACTTATCATCTGTTAAATATATTTTGCCCTCAGAAATGAGTAGAGTCTATGCTACAGATAGCACAACTCTTTCAGAAATAGCTGAATCACTTTTACTCTACTCTTCTGGGCCACTTGTTTCTGAATCTCACTTAACCCAAGAAACACTAGGTGGCCAATAATAGCTTTAGAAAGATTCTTCTCATATTGACCTCCCTGAAGTAATGAGAAGGGCAGGATGGCCACTATTATTCAAAGGAATTATAGATATTCATCTTTTATCTGAGACTGGAACAAGCCCACTCCACCTTATTCTCACAAAGCACACATAATTCCTTTCTTCTCTCTGAGAAAACTGGCATAGTAAACGTGGAGCTTTGCAACCAAACATGTAAGGCCTTTGCATAAAATATTTGTGTTCTGCCATGGAGTTTCCCTGGAGTAATAAAACACTACGTACAGAGTTTTGTAGTAGAAAGGGGTTGCAATAAGAGAGAAAAGTACAAAGCATACAAAACACAAAACAAATTAATATCTCAATATGCTGCCCCATTGGGAAAAATGCTAATATTTTGTTAACTATTGCTGCTACCAATGTACGAAGCAGAGGTCTCCATCCTCTCTCTCTGTTCATGAAATGCTTTGCTTCATATGTGAGTTATTTGAGGAGGGCATCATTTGTCAAAGAAATACCTAATAAGTTCATTTATTGGATGGTTAGGTCTAAGCACCTAAGTAACAATAACAATATTGTTAATAACTTAGTAGCAATTTGAAAACTCTGATGCACAAAATAAAAATACTTTATTATAAATTGTCTATTGGGTACAATACAACTTATCAAAAATTAAAGCCATTTTGGGCACTGCCACTCTCGTTTCTGTTCCACACTAAATGTTTTATTCTTCCCTCTTCCTTTTTTAAATTTTTTTGCAACTTTCTTTGTTTTAACCATCACCAAAATTAAATTCTGCAAATTAAATATTACAAAAACTAACATAGTGTGATCTGATGTTAAGATTATGAAGCCTATCTTTCATTCATAGGATATCGGTTTTCCCTTGAAAGGTAAATTTATGTTTTTGAATTTGCTAACTACAATCAGAAGCACATTGGCGCACAGTCTGAGGGACTATTTCCAGTGTTTCCTGTTTCCTGGTATTAATTCTCTGTTTCATAAAGATCAGAACTTTAACAAAGATAGGATTTTTATTGTTTTTGTTGTTGGTGGTGTTTTTTATTTGTGTGTGTGTGTGTGTGTGTGTGTGTGTGTGTGTGTGTGTGTGTGTGTGTGGTTTTTGGGCCACACCCACACTCAGGGATTACTCCTGGCTCTGCACTCAGAAATTGCATCTGGCCACCATATGGGATGCCTGGGGACCACATGAGATGCCGTGATTGAACCAGGGTCGGCTGCATGCAAGGCAAACATCCTACTGCTGTACTATTATAACTCTGGCACAACAGATTTTTAAATAATATGCTGATTACTCTGGACAAGATCTCGGTGCTGAAATTGGTAAAACTAATAGGCAAGGGACCTCTCCAACAATAGAGCAATAGTGCAAAACACAGTGTCAAAAAAGGAAAAAGATAAAAAAGAAAAAACAGATAAAGAGTGTGAGAGAGAAGGAAAATATCTTACATAGAGCAAGGTGGGGATCGGGGTGGTGGGTGGTGGGAGGAAATTGGAAACAGGAAGGTTATAGTACTGGTTAAGGATGGTATATATTGTATGACAAACCCAACAATGAACAATTTTGTAACCATGGTACTTAAATAAATCAATAAAAATAATATATTTTAAAATAAACAAATTTAAATAATAAAATGCTTTTATCTTAGCAAACCATTTAAATCTAGTTTTAATAAGAACAAAAGAATGTCAGACACCGAAATCAGACCCCTGTCCCTACCTCTATGCTTCACTAATTAAATCAATAAAAAATAAACCATCACAATGTGTTTATATGGGTGGGGCTAGAGCTCAAAGAAACATAACATTGGCATATTACAGACCCCAAATTCTGTTACCTACACTGAGTGTTCATCTACTCCAACAACACTAAAAGCCTTCTTTATTTCCTGAGTACTTGGCTATTTGAGGAACTAAGAAAGATTCAGTTATAAAACTCAGGATGTAGTCTTGAGAGATACTATAGAAAGTAGCACACGTGTCTAAGATGCAGCCAACCCTGTTTTGATCTCTGGCTCCCTATAAGGTCCCCTGTGCACAGTAAGGAGTAATTCCTGAGTGCAGAGTCATGAATAACCCCTGAGGATGTCCAGGTGTGACCGAAATCAAAACAAAACAAAAAAAACTCTCAGGATGTTGGCCCACAGTGTTAGGACAGCTGGTAGTGTGCTTGTGTTGCATGCAGCTGATTCAGGTTCAATTCTCAGATACCCCTGAGTGCTGCCAGGAGTAATTCCTGAGTGCAAAGCTAGAAGTAATCCCTGAGCATTGCCAGTATAGCTCAAAAGTAAAATATGAAAACCAAAAAAAGCATAAAAAATTATTTAGGGTGTTTATTACATTATAGTTCTTTACACAATGTAAGGATGTGGTTTTAGTTTCCTCACCAATGACTAATTATCTCTCATTTGTCACATCATTTTCCCTTTTTGCAGTGTATAAAGACAAAGTCCTGGACCATGCTGTCTTCCAGCTTCTGAGTAGAGCTTTGGAGTCTCTGAGGCATGTGGCATCCCAGGTGATGCAATTCATTTGCTCTCTATCACTACTCTAGACTGTAGTGGTGGTCCCATGTCTCTTATCTCTCAAGACTCTAGCCTGGAATCTCTTTGTGACTTTGGCTTTTCTTTATTATACTCATGGGTAAACTGCTGTTTTCCTATTGTCCACCCTGACCAGTGAGTGAAGGGGACAGTAAAGAATTTACTACTAAGGTAGATTTCCTAGGTGGGGGCAGAGAAACTTTATTAACAGAAAGTATACTGATCAGACTGACAGAGAAAAAGCTTCTGAGAGAGAGAGGCCCACTTGGCCCAGTCTAGGGGGTCTTTCATTGTGTTTAACTGGCATACTTAGGAAGGAATTTCCACTTTATATAGAGTTAATTCTGGGAGGTGTATGAGCTAGAGACATGTAGCTAATTCTGGGAAGGACTGAGCTGTATATAAAATGTTCTGAGTCAATCACCAGAGGGGAGAGGGATGCATATAAAATAATTTGAGCCTATTCCGGGAAGAGAGAGGCTGGTCCAATTCTAGGAATTAAGCAGTAGAATTGAATGACAGCAGAGCCTCTCGGGTCTCCTCAGCATAGCTGATGATGTCATTAGGGAAAGCAAAGCTAACTGTGCTGCTTGTCAGACACATTAGAAGTGGGAATTAAAGACTTTGTGGTAGCCACTGATCTTGGTGCTAAGAATCCAGAATGATCTGGTTCTCAACAAACTGGTGGACAGCAAGTTCTACAGATGCAATCACTGAATTACCTCAGAATATACCAGGGAATCAAAGGATTCTATGGAATAATCAAAAAAAAATTGAGAGTAGGGAATGCTTGAAGAGGAATTTTCCAGAACATCTTCTAATACCAACTTGTTGACTGCTCCTTTAACATCATGCACAGGAGAAGCAAGATAGCTGTGATAGCAAGAGAAAGATACTAGTAAGATGTTTGTGGTTCCAGAATAAGGGAAGAGTTAGACTAGCAGAATTAACTAGACATACTTTGTAATTCAGTGTTTTCCAAAGAACCAAGTGGGAATTGAACAGAGTTTCTTAATAAATGGACTTCTGTTAGAATTCCCTCTTGGAGTTCCAAAATAAACATAAGTATTAGAAACCTCTTAGAATATCTACTGATTGAAAGTGCAAACAAGAGAGCTTTAGGTAATTGAGTGTTTCTATTACTTATCTATAATGTTAAAAGCCACTGATGAAAACTATTAGTGAGCCTTTCAAATTTTTATTCACTTCTAGTTATAATCTTATCTTAAACCTTTTCAGATCAGTCCTTTTTCCTAACAGAAAAATGCACCTGCTAATTTTGCTTCCCGTTTTTCTCTTTGGAGAAGCTAGGGAGAAAAGAATGGTAGTTTTAAGGACTATGATTTTAATCTAAGTAGCTTGTAGATATATCTACAAATCAGAGAATCACAGAACTTCCCCCCAAAGTCTCTAAGTCTCCATACATCAATACATTTGCAGACAAGTAACTGCGATTTTGTGTGATGAACAAAACCATTGCCTTCAGTACACATTCTATCAAAAAATCTGAGTCAGGACAGGGTGGAGCTTAAATAAACACATTAAAATAATCTTCAAGGAGAGAACAAGGTTGTCTGGACTCAAGGGTCGAATTGGCCCTGTTTCAATTCAAACACACCACAAAAATACTTAATGGTGCATTTTCACTAGCCTCACCCATCAATATCCCCACATGCCCAATCTAACTATTACAATGCTAATGGATCTGAGTTTAGAGAAAGATTTATTGCCAAATAAATGGGAGAAATGGTCATCTACTAGTAATGGTTATAATAGAGGGAGAAATTATAATGTTCCAGGACCTGTACAAGATGTCTTATGTGTATCTGCTCATAACCTAAACAATTTAAAGCTTGGATTAAGCCACCCAATTTACAGCCTAGGCAATAGATATTTAAATTATCAAATTCTAATGTAAATGATAGAAACAACACAGGAATTCAAATGCAAGCCTAAAACTCTGGTCTTAGTCATTTTTGTTCTTTATTCTATGTGAAATGTTTTTTTAAATGTAATTCTTTTAAAAATGCATTACATAGTTGGCATAGTTGATCATAACACATTTGTTCATACCTAAGTGAAAGCAAATTTACTAAGAAAATGAAAAGAAAAACAATGAAGTGGAAGAAAACAAAAGAAAGAAAATGTAGAGTAGCAAGGTCATTTGTGAAAATTATTGTATTACCAGAGAAGTCATTGATACAATGGCAGAAGATTTAGTAGCTTCTTGTTAGATGTCCAGTCTGTTAAAATTGGGGTGTTCCTATAGGGTGAATTTCTGGACAACTAAGAAAAGTATAGTTTGCTTACTAGATACTATATATTTTAGAGGCATATACTCAGTTGCCAGACCTCCTGGAAGAAGACCTGGTTCAAATATGGCAACTGCATTTGTGGGCATGGTTATAGCTGCCAAGCTTTCCAGGAAGAAGGAAGAAATGGAGGAGGTTGCCCAAACTCACTCCAATAAAAAGCCCTGGTGATATTAGCCCAACAACTGACATATCTGAAGTGTGGTCAGATTGCCATTCCCACAGGAAATTGTTGAGGGTCATTGATGAGGCAGGGCCATTGGAAAAATGGTGATTCTGGGTGATAGAGGCAGTAAGCATGACTCTGGCAGGTTGGGAGCTGGGCCCATCCTAGGAAATATATTTAGAATACTCATATTCTATTACTGCTCAGGTCTTACTTCCATCCCTCTAATTAGAACAAAACTATATTTATTCCTGATTCATGGGTTCTTGAAAGATATACACACACAACTGACACATAAATTTGGATTCATTGTACAGTTTAAGAATGGGGGTCCTAGACCCCTAGTCAATATTCCAGCCTCACTTTTAACCTATGTACAATTTCCCTGTCCCTCAGTGCATACATGCCTCCAGCATGCCATGTCATGGTTTATGCCCTGACATAATTCAGCTAGCATATTATCACTTGTATCCGCTTATGGAGCTTGTTTTTCTTAATGTATCACTGGAATTCTCTAGGACTGGATGCTATTAGTCTCCAGACATATCCACTGAGATCCCTGTTTTCCTGCCATCTGTCTGGGCATAATAAAAAGGATAAAGAGAAAGCATTGCCAGATTGCAGACTTTGTTTTCTCTTTTGCTATCTCTCACTCCTAGTCACCCCATTAGTTATTTTGATTAGATTCTTTTTCCATAGGAAAGTTTTAAAACTGCTTTTTTTCTGAAACTTGACCCTTCTACTGTATATCGCTATGTTCAGTGATCATTCAAAGTTCTTGGAGATTATGTCCTGTGCCTCAAATTGAGTCAGGTCTGTCACATTAAAGGCAAGCTCCTTAAATTCTGTACTACCTATATTATACTCTTTTCTATTTTCAAACCAATATGTAACAATGAAATTATTACTGGTGCTTTGGTATGTACAGGATGCCTAGCAATTTTAACTTATAGATATTTTAGGACACTTCAATTTTTAAGCTATATTTTAAGCAGTCTGAATTCCTACCTCATCAGAGACAGCTTGCTAGAAGAGAAGCTACATGGATCAATCCTACATATGTTATTTTCAGATAACTCTGGAACTGACCCAGCAGCAGTGGAGATTATTGGGAACTGCATATCAACTATTATGATTTTTAGACTCTAGCTTTACTGACATGTTTTTACTAAACCTGTGTGTGAGTGACAGATATCAAACCTCTAATGGATGGCCCATGCGAATGATCAAATAAGCCTTAGTTGAATTTCATCAATTATTTTAAGTATGCAAAGTTACTTGGTCTCATTTAATTAATTATTTATGGTGCAGGGGATTTAACTCATAACCTTGCTTATATGAGACTGAGATACATGTTCAGTCTAACAGTTTACAATAATGGTAATATTCATAGACAAACACACTTTTCTAGATAAAGCATATACATCTGAAAGGTATGATTTCATTTTGGATAAAACGTTGAAAAAGATGGTTTGAATCCCCACATCCCATATGGTCCCCTGTGCCTGCCAGGAGCAATTTGTGAGCATAGAGCCAGGAGTAACTCCTGAGCCCCACAGGGTGTGACCCCAAAAGTGTAACAATAGTAGACTCATTGAGCTAGCTGCTTGAGTCTCTGCCAAGCATGTTCTGCAGTCATTAAGATGATCTTTATTCTCTTTATGTCTTTTCTGCCTCTTAGCTTTATCAGGTCTTCATAGAGACCATTCATCAAAAGTAAAAGTAGTTTGTGCCTTGGATGAGTTTAGTTAGAGAAATAACTATGTTTTGAACTATCCTAATAATGAGAATGTACGAGAGAAATAGAAAGCCTGTCTAGAGTACAGGTGGGGGTTAGGTGTAGAAGAGGGAGATTTGGGACATTGGTGATGAGAATGTTGCACTGGTGATGGGTGGTGTTCTTTACATGACTGAAACCCAAACACAGTCATGTATGTAATAAAGTTGTTAAAAAAAGTTGAAAAAGATAATAAATTTTTTAAGTCACTCCAACATTATTTGTATAGTAGCACAATTCTAAAACTTTTACAATCATGCTAAAAGTTGGGTACTGATCGAATTTAAAATTATAAGAAAAAATAGTAAAACTGTATTATATTGGCTAATCAGCAGGGCTACAGTTAATGGACTGTTTGTTGTTGTTGTTCATTAGCTTTTACCATAGCATTATTTACAACTATGTTCCTTCTAATTAAGATAAATATACACTCTAGAAATCTTAAAGTATACAACCAGACTCTATCAAAAATGCTGAAAATCAAGAATCACAGAAGTAACTAGTGAATGCCCTACTTGTGTCTAGTAAGAAGCCTGAAGTTATCATAAGCCAGCCATAAATAAATATATCTAACAATCAAATACAATTTTCTCAGTTCTGAATGGTCTTTATCTGTAATTCATTGGATTATTGTTCCATAATGTTTTACTCCTCAGACTTCCATTTTGAGTAAAGCAATTCTCTGTATCAGAGACTTTTGCTTTGACCAGTGAGCTACTGGTATTTTATAATTAGAAACTTGGCTCTAGAGTGATAGTATAGTGAATAGGACATTTACCTTGCAAGCAGCTGACCAAGGTTTAAGCCCCCACATCACATATGGTTTCCAAGCACTTTCAGGAATATTTCCTGAGTGAGAAGTAATACCTGAGCCAGCTATGACAAACATGCAAACAAACAAACAAAAAGAACCTTAACTATATAGATGGAATATGGCCTACATTCACTCTTTGGATATTCATGGAAATAGTATATTTTTGGGAATTACTGCTTTTTCTCACATTGGGCAAAACCAATCCATAAAAGCCAAGACTTTGTCCAGTCTTCTGAAATAAACTAAGAAACCTAGTAGTCTGGTACATAGAAGAAAAGATATGCATTATTTTGTTTAGGTGAGTTCTGTCAGAATGATGGTAGCCCAGCACTTTGCCTCACTCCACCTCCTATGTAGCTAATAATGATTTATTCTAAACCACTTTGCAAACATTAAACAATATAAGTCATTAGGGAGTGAAATTAAAGTATTATTTTTGCTTCTAGCCAGTGGGGAAGCTGGGGACAAATAAAACTCCTTCCTCTGAGTTTCTGTGGAAAAGGAACTGCCCATTGCTCTATTACAATTTAAAATCTTTTGCTCTTTGGACAGACTATTCCCCAGCAGGTAAAAGATGGACCAGATACCTATAACTATCCATAAGACACTATGGGGAAAGATCCTAGGCCTCTTTAGATAGTTAATTTTTTGCTTCTCTCTACTTATGAAACCTTTCAGCTCGGATATAAGCTTTTGGCTAATCTAATAGTGGCTCTTTCATTATATCTGAGCTCTTCTACTTTGCTTACTTGATAGAGGAGATGGTATTGAATGTCCTAGCACAGCATCATTAAATGGCTGTCCAGAGAGTGGAGGCATGGCTACTTGTGATTTCAACACACACTCAACTAAGAATCCTCTATTCAATCTCTTTGTAGAAAGGCAGTATAAAATGGTCCTTAGTGGCATCTATGGTCTAATTCCAAACCCGAGGCAACACAGAATACAGCCAGTTAGAGAAATAGTACAGTGGGAAAATTGCTAGCCTTGAACTTGGCTGAAATTGGTTTTATCCTTAGCTCCATATATGATCACATATATGATCCATATATGATCATAGCCAAGTGTAATTCCTGAGCACAGAGCCAGAAATAAATCCTGAGCACTTTCAGGTATAGACCTCAAGTCAAAACAAAGCCAAATCCTAGAGTAATGGGAATGGTCTTTACCCTTTCCTTCTTAACTATAAGAGTAATAAGAGTTCATTTATTTTGAGCACTCAAATTTAAAACTCTTCCAGATCTTTCAGATTTCTCTGAAGATAAAAACATATGCTGCTTTTTGCCACTATAGCCAGGAAATTTAAAGAAAAAGAATTCTACCTGTGCTAATATAGAAGAGATTAATCTAATTATTATCAAAGCAAATATCAAACAGTTCTTTCCCTTTTTGTCACATGAGGTAAATCTGGGAAGTTGGCTGAATAATATACATTTTGGGGTGGAGAAAAGATTTAAAGTTACTTGTTGTTGAATGTAGTGTTATGTTTTCAACTGTATTTCATGTCAGGCAGTCAAAAAGGTAGAAGAAAGAATTCAGAAATCAATAGCTTGTGTTTGAAGTTATTGCCACTGTGTTTCACATACCAAGTCACCGAGGTCATTTTTGCTTTCAAGTGAATGCATCAAAAGATCAATTTGATTGACACCTTGGATTTCAATGGTTGCAGATTAATCAACAGAATATAAATTACATGAATAAAGGGGGAATTTGCTGTTTTATACATTGCAGGGAACTAAAAAGTATCACTTAAAAATCAGTTGAGTGAATTGGTGCAAATAACCTCTCCCTCTTTGATGACTTAGAAGTAGTTGACAAAGTTGGAATAAATTTGAGATAAATAGCTTGCTTGGATAATACATTTTTCTTAATGTAGCCAAGTGTGAGTTCATTTTTTTGCTAGAGTTAGAAAATATCACCTGCATATTTCTTTACTTCTCACTCAGATGCCACATTCTTTTACTAAACTTTTACTAAACTTAGATGAAAGAACCACTAAAAGCTTATCAGTCCACCCTACTTAACAATTTTACTTGGGCAGAGAAGGTGGCGCTAGAGGTAAGGTGTCTGCCTTGCAAGCGCTAGCGTAGGATGGACTGCAGTTCGATCCCCGGCGTCCCATATGGTCTCCCCAAGCCAGGGGCGATTTCTGAGCGCATAGCCAGGAGTAACCCCTGAGTGTCAAATGGGTGTGGCCAAAAACAAAAAACAAAAACAAAAACAAAACAAAACAAACAAAAAACAGTTTTACTTAATATAAGTAAATAACCCATTTTCAATAACAAAACATGTATCTCCTTTATTGATCAAGAATTTTTGAATAATACAGCTTCAGTTTTCATAAAATAGCTTATTAGTCTAATCATTTGGTGTTGATTCATAACTAGGATTCCCTAACAATCTATGTAATTAGTTAATCCTGGAACTAGGTTAAAGCAAAGTGTGGATTAATTTCTTAAGGAATTGTAAGAAGTCTCAAACTCGCGGCCCTCCGTACAACATTTTGTGGCGCTGCCCTAGAGGAATCTTTTTTGTTTTGTTTTGTTTTAGTTGTTTGGGTCACAACCCCCAATGTTCAAGGCTTATTACTGACTTTGCACTCAAGGATCACCCCGACTTTGCCTCCTGCGGCCCCCAGGTAAATTGAGTTTGAGACCCCTTAGATGGACAACTTCCTGGAAACTACACTTTTGATGAGAGACAGTTTGATTAAGAAAATGTTCTCATTTCAGTAATTACTTAAAAGCACAATCTACTTTGTTCCTCTAATTCCATCATTTCTATCTCAGCTCTGAAAGTTACAGAGACACTAGCATGGGGTAAAAAAAATCAAAACCATTTTCTACTCCATCCTCTTCTCATATATTAGTGTAAATTCCAATTTGAGAAGAAGATGTTGCATTTCAGACAGGTATGTAAAATGAGTGGCTATTAGTTTGTGAAATTACTGTGCCTTTCTCAGAAAGAAAATATTTGTTTTTAATTTCTCTCAACCCTACATTTTACTTTGATTGCGATTAATCACTGGGACTCATATATACTAAAGCTCTGGTACACAGGGGATCCCAAATTAATTTAACCTGTAGAAAGATGAACTCAAGAGTCTGTCCATACTCTGACACTAATGTGTGTCCTTCCCATAAATTAACAGCAATGATGATTTAAAAAAATAAAATAAATAGTAATGATAGAGGCTAGCAAATTAGTCTAAACAATATTGGGATTTATTCAACCTCTTTTGGAGAGAATTCTTTTTCCCTATAACTATAACCTCTAGTTTTATTGTATTTATTTTTAAATAATTTTTATTTTTAACTTATTCTGCCATTGATATTTACAACATTAAAAGGATAGTTTCATGCATGTATCATTGCAATACAACACTCACCACCTACATGACATTCTCTCTTTCAAAGTCCTAAGGATCATTTCCATTTATCCCTCACCCCTTCTTCCCCAACTTATTTAATTATGTGGACAGATTTTCTACTTATGTAGAAAATTCCACTGGCTATTTGCACATCCTTAGTTGATCTATGACATGCTGTGTATATGACTATATACAGGAAATGTGGGCTGGACCTAATAATATGATGAAGGTGTGTGTAGAGACTGATGGAACCTAGCCAGTAGGGAAAGTTATCTCTCTCCAGTTCCAGATAGCTCCAGGAATGTCAGCTATAGATTAATATTACCTGAAATGGTTGAACATTAGGCTGAAGTTCACTGGAAGACAATTCTTGATGCATCTTTTGTGTTTCTGCATATCTTATAGAAAGGAACACTGTCTTTCTTCTCATTTATATTTTCTTCCCATATTTATGTAGGAAAGAGCCATAGAAGAAATTGTGTCCTCCTTCAAGGCAATGCAATCTTACTTAATGCACAGCATAATACAAATATTTAACTTTTTACAAATAAGAGGCAGGTTTGCATACTGTTCTTTATAAAGTTCAGGTTTCTTATATGCAGGATTTTGTTTATGAAACAAAAGGTATATGCGTACGATAATAGGGACCACCTGATCCTATTTATTTCATATTCAGGGAATTGTTGCTTAGGATCTTCTGAATCTCTGTTACACTAAGAGTTATTGAGTTAGTTTTGTTTCTTATTTATGTAGCTCATGATATTTCCAACATTTATGAAAGTAACACACTAACATAGATTTGAACAAGAGCTTAATTTTCCAGGGCTTGATGATTTTTTTGGATAGGATATACAATAGCCTTATATGATCTACTTGTTTCTACCTGTCATTTCAGCAAAGCTTTTCTCTTAATAATTATGTTCTGCCCTATTTTGTGTGTTAGTATCCATGTTAGTCTGATTGTGAGATGACTGTGGAAGCTCCAGAAGCACCTAAACTTGAAATATTTAGGATAATTAAGATAATGAATTTCTGTGAAATTCTGAATGTTCATTTTTTTCTCTAGTAGGCACTCTTCACAATCTCTTGACCAAATCTAGATTATACACCCATTCATAAGTCAAAATAGTAGAAAGGGCTGGAGCAAATTAGAGTGGTAATGTTATTTTCCTTGCATGCTGCTAATGCAGATTTGATTCCTAGCATCCCATATGGTCCCCCAAACAATGCCGGAAGTAATTCCTGACTGCAGAGTCAGGAGTAAAACAGGAGCAATATTGGCTGTGACTAAAAGAAAAAGAAAATAGAGGGGAGTTATCTCTTTGGCTAACACTTGGTTCACATAACTTTTTTCCTCAACAACAGAAAAAAAATATTTCCTATTAAAAGACTAAGTCAAGGGTGGTACAAAAGGCTATAAACTAAGGAGATTTAAAGGGTTTCTGTGTGATTAGAATGTGGGGAGAAAAAATAAAAGCATTCCACACAAACACTGGTAGCGATAGAGACAGATTTTTAAGTGTTTTTGGTGTTTGGTTCAAACATTGTTGTAATCTGGTGTTATTTCTGCCTCTGCATTCAGAGATCACTCCTGGATGGCTCAGGGGACCTTATGGGATGCTGGGATCAAACCCAAGTCAGTCGCATGCTAGGCTAAGTCTCTATCTATTGTACTGTTTCTTCATCTAGAGATAGAGCTTTAAGTTGTTTGCATGGATTAAGAATGATTTTCTTTTTGCGTTCTGATACTTACTGGCCTTGCATTACCTTAGAAAATTTATCATTGCCTTCAATAACCTGGACACTGTACTGTCAATCTATCAGTCACATGCAGAGCAATGAATACATGAACTAATTGAGATGGCTTTTGCTTGTTGTTTTATAGAATAAAAAAGTGAATAACTTTCCTACAGAAAACGATAAAATGACTCATACTAAAAGTCCCTGGGAGAATATTTTGCTTCTAGGTGAGATAAATGTGCAGGTTCTTAGTTTATTTTATTCTGGGTCAACAAATATCGAGTGAGTGGGTCAGGCTAAAAACTAAGTAAAAACACTGTAAAAGCTTTTATACTGTTGGATATTCTAACTTTGATCATAAAATTCTTCTTATTTACAGGACAAGGAAGTTACAAAATTCTTATCTTTTCTAAATTTCAGTTTGTCAAGGTGATTTTTTCTCTATAAAATTAAATGGAAACACTCTGTGGGTTATTGAATACTATGTGCTCAGACTTTTGATCGAACATTATCTGTGCCTATATCAAAGACAGTGTTTAAGGGTGAAATTACATTTGAATCAGTATGAGTAAAAAAATCAAAATGAGTGAAGAAAGATTTCCCTTCTAGTGTGGGTAGATCTCACAACTAAGAGCTGATGACCAGGATAGAAGAAATAAACAGCGATACTTTCTTCCTGAATACTGAGCTAAAGTTATCAGTCATCTCCAACTTTGGAACTGACTTTTATCTTACCTTGTATCTAAGAGACAACTAATGTTGCATCTCAAGCTTTCAATGCTGCTTCAGCTATTCTCTCTTATGGTCTTTGAACTAGATCCAGAATGCTGCTTGCTGTTGAGTCTCTAGCTCACTAACTATGGATCTTGGAACATCTAACCTCCGTAATTGTGAGAACTAATTTGTATTATGAATATGTGTGTGTGCACGCATGCATGCACATGCATGCATCCCTTAGGGTTCATTTCTCTGTAGAATCCTAATCTAAATCTGGAAAAAAATGTTTAAAATATCATCTACTGAATCATACTCTGACTCAGTTGGACAGAAAAATATTGTAGGTACCTATTTTGAGTTCTCTCTTGGGATACACCTGACAGATTTTAGGGTTTACTATAGCTCTGGGTTCAGTAATCATGCTTGGCATTGCTCCAGGAGCATATTGAGTACAGATACTGAATGTGTACCTTTTGCATATAAGGCCAGTGCTCTATCCACTGTTATTATCACTCTGGCCCCACTAACTGTGCATGTTTTTTTGTTTTGTTTTGTTTTCTTTTGGGGTCACACCCAGCAGTGCTCAGGGTTTACTCCTGGCTCTGTGCTCAGAAATCACTCCTGACAGGTTCAGGGGACTATATGGGATGCCGGGGATTGAACCAACGTCTGTCCTGGGTTGACAACATGCAAGACCCTACCACTGTGCTATCGCTCCAGCCCCTAAAAGTACCTATTTTAATATGCCCACCAGAGTATCAACAATAAACTGTGGCCATTAACCTTGTAAGGATATTTTGATTAATATTAAATTTGTTACAAGTAGTGAAAAGTAAAAATCAGTCATTTAAACTTACTAGTCCCATCTGAAGTGCTCATGTGGCTTTGTTGCATGTGGCTTTGGTGATAACTTTATTTAATATGAATAAAAAATCCTTTTGTACTCAAATTATACAGCCATGCATTTTTATTTTATTGACCCAGGAATGCAGGATTCTTATCATCATTGATTATCACTTGAAGGTTTCCAAACAGTAGAGATAAACAGGGATCAAAATGTCCTGAAAACCTATCATCTATTTCCTATGGGCAGTCTGTGAATATAATCATATATATGCAGATTTATATATAAAATATGATTTTATTACATATAGTTGACAATAGTGTATAGACAAATATATGACATAGCATTTGGAAATTTTAATTATTTTCTAAGATGCTCTCTCCCAGTGATCAAGATTGTTGATAAATTCACATCAGTTCCTGTTAAGTTTCTAGGTTTAAAAAGACTCCTCCATAGTGTAGTAACATATTTCTATGAATGATTTCGGGAAGTCTTTTCCTGATGGTGCCTATTCTCTGCCATTTTGCAGGATTCAGGGCCTGATGTTGAGTCATCAAATATCCTCGCCACAACATTACCTTCTCAGGCTTTATGATTTTATACACCAGCAGCGAAGAAGGGTTTCATTGAGGAGAGACCAGTATGGCTGAGATGCTGTTTGAAAGACAGGATCAGAGGTAGAACTTGAGTAGAAAATTAAGAAATTTCACTTGGAATCTATTATGCTGAGTGAAATAAGTCAGAGAGAGAGAGAGAGAGAGGAGAGAGAGAAAGATGCAGAATGGTCTCACTCATCTATGGGTTTTAAGAAAAATGAAAGACATTCTTGCAATAATAATTTTCAGGCACAAAAGAGAAAAAAGCTGGAAGTTACAGCTCACCTCATGAAGCTCACTGCAAACAGGGATGAGTTTAGTTAGAGAAATAACTACGTTTTGAACTATCCTAATAATGAGAATGTACGAGGGAAATAGAAAGCCTGTCTAGAGTACAGGCGGGGGTTGGGTGGGGAGGAAGGTGATTTGGGACTTTGGTGATGGGAATGTTGCACTGGTGATGGGTGGTGTTTTTTACATGACTGAAACCCAAACACAATCATGTATGTAATAAAGTTGGTTAAATAAAAAAAAAAGAAATTTCACTTGGAACAATATGGTCTATGGCAAAAGGGTAGAAATTGGGAGTCACTTATGAGAAAGTGAAGGTCAAACTTGCCTATCATATTTTCCACACCTTGCAATTATATGGTATGATAGTTCACCTAAACTACTCCTATTTTACTCTTTTTGTCAACATGCCTTTTTAATTTTCTTTCCTCAGCTTCCATATTTCTCTATCTGTTCTATTCCTATAGCTCTTTAAAGCACTTGGAATCATTTTTACTTTTACAGAGCTTTGTTTTATACTGAAGGGCAACTAGATTCCCATTCTCGCATGTCCTACATATATTGTTTTTTTCTATCTTTCTCAAATGAGTACCATATTTTCCAACATATAAGACTGGGTGTATAAGATGACTCCCTACTTTTCCTGTTAAATTATAGGGTTTGGGCTATATTTGACACATAAGACTACCTCTCTTTTAATGCACAACAAATAAAAATTTAAAAAAACATAAGGTTTGATTTTAATATAAAATTTTAATTCAAATGCTTATGTCATGCATGTACTTAGCAGGAAAACTCTCACTTATAAACATAAGGCTATTTGTCATCAAACATGTAAACATAAAACAGTGATCTACATTGAGAGCAGGGAGAGGGCTCCTCCAAGAGCAGCTGGCTGAGGTGCAGTGATTATAGAAAGCTAGAAGGAGAGAGAGCACCTTCTGTTTGTCCCATAAAAACTGAACAGGGGGATGCCAACTATAAGAGGGGCTGGTCACTTGTCCCTGAAGTAAAGGAAGTTTCAGCATGCAGTATACTGGCATATAAGACAACCCCCAACTTTTAAGATTTTTTTTCTTAGGTTAAAAAGTCATCTTTCTTTTTGGTTTTTGGTTTTTGGGTCACACCCAGCAGCGCTCAGGGGTTACTCCTGGCTCTATGCTCAAAAATCGCTCCTGGCAGGCGCAGGGGACCATATGGGATTCCAGGATTCGAATCACTGACCTTCTTCATGCAAGGCAAATGCTTTACCTCCATGCTATCTCTCCAGCCCCCAAAAGTCATCTTATATGCTGGAAAACACAGTATTTCTCTTTCCATTTTCTTACTAAGATTTGAGCTGCAGTAAAACATATCCTTTTATTATCAAATTATATCTCACTGCTCAAAACAATGTCAACTATATAGTGTATGATTACCTAAATTAAAAGTTATAGGTTAATAAATGGAAAACACAATAATAAAAGCATGGGGTCTAGAGAGATAATACTGTGGGTAAGGGCATTTGCCATTAGGTGGCCTTTCTGGTTTAGAGCCAGGGCACTGAGATTGTCCTTCAAGATTAAGCAAGGATGATTCCTCAGCCCAGAACAATCCCTGGCTGACTACTGTTTGGGAAGCCTCCCACATACACCACCAAAAATAAGAAATATATGCATGAGAGAAGCAAAGATCAAGCCCATAAATTATTGAAGTCTCTATAGAATAGAAGAACAAATAGCTGTAATATGAATGTTTCAAATATATTAATATTTCTAAATTATGTTGTACTATATGTTTGCAGTCAATGGAAACTTGACTTAAAGAGGCATAAACAATGAAATGAAATTTTGGCTCCTGTACTTAATAAGATCACTGGTAGAAGCTGAAGTATGGTTGTGTCTAAAATAAAATAATTGCAATCAATTGCCTTTCTTCTTAGTTTTGTTCTCCTTTATTATTTCCTTACTTTGTGCTCTGATCTTGTTGCTATAGTTTGAGATCTTTGTATCACTCCTGAAATGAAATTTCCCTTTCCTGGGTTAGCAAAATTTCAAGTGAGCTCATCTTTTTACCAGTAAAGTCTGCTCTGGGAGATTGCATTACTCTGTATAGAGAATAAAATACACAAAATACACTGATTTTCTAATTTAGATCACATGGTAATTTCTGGAGATAGGAAAAAGTTTTATCTATATGTTCCACAATCATCTGAGAATTAAGCTGAGATAGCCTAAAACAAATGTGTTTTTTCAAGAGGGAAGATACATACTGGGAAGACCAAGATAAATGTTTCCTATGGTTTCTTTACAATGCCATTTTCTTCCTGTGACAAAATGAAGAAATCATCATTAAGCATGATTTTATTTCCATGGTGGTAGAAACTATTACGCAATGCCTCTTTCAGTGTTCTTTTTAAACCCACAAGTGGCTATTTTCATAATAGAGTGAAAGCAAATACTTCTTGTTGACATGTTATTTTAATCCTCCTAAGAGCCATTATCATATATTATGATCAACCTCTTCCCAACACTAATTTACCTTGTTACCTGTTATTCATGTGACTCATATCCTGGTTTGTTTCACCAGTTGTTAACAACTTTAATGCACATAGTGAAAAAACAATTTTTTCCTCAGTGTCTCTACATTTTCTCTTCAGTGACTGAGAAAGTCTAGTGTATCTTTTCTAACATTTGCTTTTTTACCAAAGATAAAAGTTTGTTCAGTCTTCAATAAAAAACATCATGTACTAGGACAGTAACAGTCTACAAAATTTCTGTGCTCTTTTTCATTTAATTTAATTTAATTTATTTATTTATTGGTAGGGAGGGGTTTTGAAATCACTTTCAACAGTACTCATGAATTACTCCTGTTCCTGTGCTTAGAAGTCATTTCTGCCAGTGTTTAGAGGATCATATGCAGTACCAGAATTGGAACCTGGGTGGGTCACATACAAGGCAAGCATCTGTCCTGCTGTGCTATTGCTTAGCCCTCTGGGTTTCTTATTTTAAGCTGTGCTATTATTAATTATGTGTGACAAACAAAAGTAGTTAAAATAAGAAATATTGCAAATATTTTAGTCATATCATCTGTATGCTCAATAAATTAACTAGGTCAAAAACATATAAAGTATAATATAAAAGTGATGTAGTACAAAAGTGTCTCTGGCACAATTGAAATTAAAGTACTCTTTAAAGGGCTAGCAGACTCTTGGGCACCCTACTTAGGGCCACTTTTTGTTTCCATTAATTGTACTTAATAATTTCTTTGTTTCTAATTTGTTATAGAATATGTTTATGAAAATATAGTACTAAGTGTAATTGTCTGAAGTGATGCCTTTAAAATTACATTTTAAAATGTACATTTTAAAATAGGACTGGGCTTAATGAATGACAGCGATAGGTTTTTAAAAGTCACTGAAATTGAACTTTCTCCAAAGCAAAGAAAAACATCCTGCCCAGGCTTCTGCATACCCATGAGTAAAGGAGTCCATGAGTAAAGGAGTCTAGTTACATTTGATGAGTTTCTGAACAGTAACTCAAGACAACCTCTGATGGGCTGGACCCAGCAACTCTACAGGGGAAGGTCATTATGGAGGAAAGCCGATATAAACTGATGAAGTATGCACTTACCTAATTAATAATGTTCATATAAAGGTGATCAATATCCATACAATGTCAATATAATTTAGTATTAATTAAGAAAATAATGCATTAAATAAAATAAGAATACAAATTAAACGAATGATGTGTAGCTCTCCTCCTGGAATTTTAGTGACATTCCTGTCACAGAAGACACAAAAGGAAAGTGTAATTGAGCCACAGAACATAAGAAATCACATCACGGGGCCGGAGAGATAGCACAGTGGCGTTTGCCTTGCAGGCAGCCCTCCCAGGACCAAACGTGGTTGGTTCAAATCCCTGAGTCCCATATGGTCCCCGTGCATGCCAGGAGCTATTCCTGAGCAGATAGCCAGGAGTAACCCCTGAGCACTGCCGGGTGTGGCCCAAAAACCAAAAAAAAAAAAAAAAAAGAAATCACATCACAGTATAAGCATGTTCTTCCTGAGTGATAGAACATTGCTATTAGCTTCAATGGGAACTAGAAAATAGACTTTGTAATGAAATTTTCATTCAAATTTGCTCACTCTCATTAAGGAAGACACGTATTATCTTACTGCCCTTAATTTCCCTGGTAACCTAGAAAATTATAAAATAGAGACTAATAACTATGGTAATTGTTACTTTGAATTATAAAAGAACAAAAGAAAGAAAATAAGAGGAAACTATATTTCTCCCAGTCTGGGCATTGTTTATTAGCAAATATACTCTTTTAAACCTTGAATGAAACAGGCACATTATTTCCTACTGTTTCCTTTTGGATTTTATCACCATCTATTTTAGCTATAGGTACAACATTATGAAATTTTAAAACCCATATAACTCTAGTGGAATTACTGTACTTTTTCTATGTGCAAATTGTTTAAGCATGAATGTTTTAGTATGAAATTATTAGGAAAAGGTGTTACACATAGACTACACATTGGAACTACATATCAAAAATACAAGGTACATACACTCTTTATTCAATATTAAAGTTATAGTAGTGCTCTTGTTAATAATAGTTACATTTGACGTAAAATAATAGCAGAGTTTCACTGGATTACACAGAATTCATATTATTTTTTGTGCTTCGTATTGTTTATATTTCAGGACCGTAGTTATTGTTTGGTTGTTGTTTTTATTGCCGTGGTGTTTTTCAGGGTTTTTGATTGATATTTTTTGTATTGTTATGTTTTTTCTTCCTTATCCCTTTCTTCTCTTAAATTGATTTGTATAGCCTCTAGACCCCTGTTTTTTGCTTGTTTGATTGTTGCTCCCCCTTTTTTCTCTCCTTCTAACAGAACCACATAACTTGAACCAACTTGTTCTACCTCACAAATTGAGGGGGAAATAATGGAGGGTACCAAAATCAAACAGTCTTAAGATATTGAGCAGAAATAAAAAATGATCAGATTAGATACCAAATCCAAAGCGAACGGCAATATATTTGATACCCAATCTACAACAAGCTAGACACAGCCCAAAGGGGCAACAAAAAGGGATATGGGATGCATGCTGGGAACAGGGGTGGAGGGAGGACAACATTGGTGTTGGGAATGCCCCTGATTCAATGTCACCATGTACCTAAAATATTGCTGTGAAATATTTGTAATCCACTGTGGTCCAAATAAAAATTAATAAAAAAGAATTCATACTAAAATAGCATTGATACTATAAACTGATGTAAAACACTTATTGTAAATGTCTATAATGTGTCTGCAATCCAATAAAAACGATATAGATCAAATTCCGTTCATATATAGTAAAGTATTGACAATCCTTGTTGAAATCAAATATGAGGAAGAAAGAAGAAAATGTTGCAAAAGGGATAAACTTAAAGAATCAACAAAGCAAATAGTCATTCCATTAAAATTACAAAACATACAAATAGGTACACAGGAAATCTATATTAAAACATAAAATATACTTTATATTATTAGTAAATAAGAGTTTCTATACTAAGAAAAAAGAGTGGTGTGTGGGGGAAAGTTTAAGTGAACAAAATCAGCATGGTATCAAATGGTAGGGAAATATTTAAAATCTATATGTATAGGCTGATTCCTTTTGTGGTTTTGTTGTGTGTTTTATTTTTGCTTTTGCTCTTCACAAAAAAGTAAGTTTAAAATTTGTCAACCTACTGATGAGGATAATATAGACCAAATATTTTAATAACAATGAATTAAACCATGGTAAAATGTTCTTATAGATACAATTAGCTGCAAAAAAACCCCAAAGCTTTTTTAAAGTGTTGAAATCCTAGAAAGCCCACCACTTCAAATAAAGACCATGAATCTTCAGAGAATGCAATTAGCAAAATCAGGTTTATTGTCCAGCTATCTTGGGCACCGGAATCTGCCATAAAGACTGAAACTAAAAGCTCTGGGTCATCTAGAAATGTGTCTTTTATAGGTTTAAGGAACCTTAGGAGGAAATTCAATATGGAAAGTCGGGCTTGTAGAATGCACCAATCCCTAGTCCAGATTTAAACACAATGTCCAATCAGATGGTGAGCTTGTCCTTTTTTTCAAATAAGGCGAGAACCTTAGGAGGGGTGAGCAGAAGTTCATTCTTTTGCTCAAATATGTCAAGTTCCTCTTAGTAGGGGTGTTGGCTAAAGGTTACCAGGGCAGCAGACTGTTGATTTCTCAAGGTGAAATTCCAGCTCAAGGGGATTTTAAGAAGGTGGGGTGGAAAAAGGCTTAACAGGCATCTATATGTGATCAAACTGGGAGTGGAAAAAGGTTTAATTGGCATCTATCACCTATATGAGTTATTATAACGTCTAGTTTAATAAATTTTTCCTTAAAAAACTAAATACAGGGTCAGGGAAGATGGCAGTACAGCAGATAAGGTGGTTATTTTTATGCAGCAGACTTGGTTTAGTCCCGGGAACTCATAAGTTTTTCTGAGACCTACCATGAGGTTCCTAAGCACAGAGCCTGGAGTTTGGTCCTGAGCACTGCAGGATGTGGCCCCAATACCAACCAACCAATCAAAAGCAATTGTAAAAATTCACAACAGGTCAAATATGTAAATTTATATGTTATATATCTACATAGTGTCAAACAGATAGCTTGTAATGTCAAAAATTGCAATGTGCAGATTTAAGAAGGCAAGATTAACTGTTGCAAGACTATTAAAATAAAAAAATGGGTGAGTTTTTGTTCCTGGGTTTTGTTTTGATTTTTGTCTCATGATCATATCTGGCAGTGCTCATGGATATTCTATGTGTGCTACTCGGCATTGATTTTGTCAATGATCAGGGGACAATATAGTAGTGAAGCTAGAATCTAGGCTTGATACATGCAGGCTGAATTTCTTATGATTAAACACTGGAATGAGCTAGAGAAGAAGTTCTGAAGGGCAGCTTGAGGGACAGCTTTATCAGAGTATGGCCTATGATTTTTACCATAGACAGGGAGAGTAAGACCTTTCTTTATATTAGATTTTATTTTTTAAAATTAAATAATTCCTTTATTTAATCACTGTGGTTACAGAAATGTTCATAGTTGGGTTTTAGTCATCAAATGTACACCATCCTTTACCAGTGTAGCTTTCCCACCACCAATGGTCCCCATTTCCCTCTTTTCCCACCCCCGGCCTCTCTTCAGGACAGGCATTCTATTTTTTTCCTCACACTATCATTGTCATTGTAGTTGTTTAGTGCAGTTATTTCTCTAACTATGCTCACCTCTTTTTGTGGTAATCTTCATATCTTGGGCTGGTCTTTCCAGCCTGCATCTCTATTGTCCCTGAGTATTATAATCATAATGTTTTTTATTTTTCTAAAATCCCACAGATGAATAAGGCTGTTCTGTCTATCTCTCTCTCCCTCTGACTCATTTCACTAACATAATAAGAGATACCTTCCTGGGTGTTGAGTTGCATAATCCTGCATTGTAAAGCTGTGTAAAGAAAGCAGTAAGGGAACCTCATAGGCAAATTTATCCAAGCAAATTTTTTTTAAATCCACAGTGTCACAACAAAAGGAAGGTCAGTGGACCTCAGTCAAGCTTAGTCAAACTGAGGGAACATTATTGATATCATAGCCAAAATGTATACACATTGGCATGTCAAATCAAATACATAGATATGATTATAAATTCCATAAGAGTTAACCAAAATGCATTAAGACCCAACATTTTGATAAATGCTAAACAAAAGTTAATAAAAATAAAATATTTATTCCTAATTTAAGCAACAAAAAATAAAGGAGTAAAATATGCCTTCCCATATTAAATAAAAAGTTCATCTATCTTTGATCAAAACCAGCATCTCTAAGGATTCAATGAAAGACATCTCTAATGTGTCAGGAAAAAATCAAGAGTCCTTCCACCACCAACACCATTCAACATTACCTTAGAAGTTCAGGATCAGCAATTACAGGAAGTAACAGTATCAGAATTTCCTGGGAACTTGTTAGAGGTAAAAGTTGTTGAACCTCACCGAAATTCTAAGGATCTGTAAATTCTGGCAGAGAAAGACTAGAAAGCATAGGGAAGCCCTGTACATTCAATTGCACAGTAGAAATTGTGACTCTGCCACTGAAGTCAGTTTTAAAGTCTCCAAGAGCTAAGAAGACAAAGGCTGTGCAGACACATTTTCTCTGTCTGATGTTTCACAATGACCAAAGAGCACTGAAGAGACACAGAGATTTGTTTTCCTTTTTTTGTAAACAAAATGAGCATAGTCATGTTTGAATGAAACTTTTTTTTTTTTTTTTTTTTTTTTTTTTTGGTTTTTGGGTCACACCCAGTGGCGCTCAGGCTCTGTGCTAATAAATCACACCTGGCAGACTCAGGGGACTATATGGGAGCTGAGAAATCGAACCACCGTCTGTCCTGAGTTGACCACGTGCAAGGCAAATGCCCTACTGCTATGCTATCTCTCTGGCCCCTATATGAAACTTTTTAATTTTATTTTTATTTAGTTAGTTATTTACTTTATTGTTTTTTTGGGGGGTTTGATCAAGTGGACAGTGCTCAAGGTTTACTCCTGGATCTGCACTCAGGGATCACAACTGATGATGTGTCAGGGACAATACGGGGTACCTGGGATTCAAACTGGACCACTCATTGTGGACTGGCTCCAGTCCAGAATGAAATTTCTTACAAAAAGCAGGTTGAAGGTAGAATTCACTTTTGTATGGAATCTCTCATTTGCTGTAGAAGTTCATCTTTGAGTTGGTTGACCTGTTCATCTATGGATTTCTTGAACTCGTTGGCAAGTGATTCCTTAATTTCTATTGCCATGGCTTTCAATGCCACTTTTATGTCTTCGTCTATTGGCCAGTGCCTTTTGGTGGACTTGAAAACTTGCTAGGATTTCTCTTCATATCCCCAGTTGCTAGTGTTTCCCGTGGTTTCCCCATATTTCTTTGCATTTGCTGATTCAGATTGGTCTGCCCTTGTTCTCAGCCCTCCTTTATCACCTGGAGTGTGTGGATGAGTCCCTACTCTAGAGTGTGTCCCTAGGCGGGTATGATGGCTGAGGTTGCTGAGGTTTGGCCCCACCCTCAGGCCTCCTCCCTCTGGGTTTCTGTGAGAAGGTGCAGTCCCCAAGTGCTGAGTATGGTGTCCGACTGCCTGTGTCAGCTCCCCTGGTACCTGATTGAGGAGTAGGCTGTCCACTTCCCCAGGCACCAAGTATGGCAATGAACTCAGGTCTCAGCTCTCTCCCAGTAGCTGACAAAGACACGGACCACCCACTTATCCAGTCGTCAAACTTGCCATGTGTGGCTATAGATCCTGGCCTGAGTTCCCTTCAGGTCTCTGACAAAGATGCAGGCCACCAGCCACCTGTTTCCTCCGGTGCCTAGTGCGGAGACCTACCAAGGCCTGAGTCGAAGATTGAATTCACTTTTTCGCAGTTTGTCAACTCATTTTCTAAACCCAGAAGACAGAAGACAAGAGACCTGGAATAACCTTAAGAAACAAATAGTAATGGAATAAATTGAAAGCCTGAAGATTAAAAGGAAGAAGCAGGCAAGAGGAAAATAAATTTAAACAAAAATAATTTTTTGGTTTTGAGTCACAACTGGCAGTACTCAGGGTTTACTCCTGGCTCAATGTTCAAATATCATTCCTGGCAGTGCTTAAGGTTGGTGGTGATATGAGGTATTAGAAATTGATTCCAGGTTTGCCATGTGCAAAGGCATATACCTATCAGGGGTCCTCAAACTTTTTAAACAGGGGGCCAGTTCACTGTCCGTCAGACTGTTGAAGGGCCAGATTATAGTAAAAAAATTATGAACAAATTTCTATGCACACTGCATATATCTTATTTAGAAGTGAAGAAACAAAATGGGAATAAATACAATATGTGGCCCGCGGCTCATTGTTTGAGGACCATTGGTAGGCCTACACACTGTACTACTGGTCCAAACCCACAAAATGTTTTTGAGATTGTAAATAAGTACTAGTAATACTAGAATATATTAGAAGTACTAATATAGAATTACAATTCTATAGAATATAAAATTCTATTTACATAGAATTCTATATAGAATTAGAATATGGAATTTAGGATATACTAGAAGTACTAGAATATACATTAGAAATACAGTGGCAATTAAAAAATACCACAGATCATAGTGACCAGAAAAATGCACAAAAATTTAAAAATCAGTGATAGGGATTGACTTGTGTGTGTGTGAGTAAAGTTGTGAGGCTACAAATTCTATCCCTAAACCAACTCACATACCCAAATGCAATCTCAACAGTTCTGTCTTTGATTCCAGGTATCCCAAGCATATGATCTCTGCTACACTTCAATTGGGTGTGTGATCTTGTGTCAACTCAGAAACTCCAGACATTGGTTAAATAAAGAATATTTAATTATTTTTTAAATAACAATTCATCAGTTTGAAAAGGTGACATGAAAAAGGAGAAGTTTAGAGTGTTAATCCCTCCATTTTCTGCCTGGCACTTCCCCATTACACTGATACTGGCAAATTGTATTTGGGTTTAATAATAGTTGCTTTTCAGTATCTCCCAAAAAGATTGTCAGTTTTCTGATTGCTAGAATTTTTATCTGCATTGTGTACTGCTAGAAAGTTAGCTCAGAAAGCCATAAACTGGCATACCAATATTTGTTGGGCATTAGCAGAATGAATACCAATGGTTCCCAAATGAATTCCTAGAACTAATATAGTTTTCAACTGGAAATTATTTTAAGTTTAATAAAATATATAAATGGAAGAATTTATAGGCAATATATTAAATATATAAATAAAAACTCATATAAATGGAAGCAGCAGATAAAAGTATTAAAAATAAATAGGAAGGTTTAAGCTCACTTTCTTAATCAAAGATACAGTTAATTATCAAAATATTGTCGACTGGGTATGAATTTAGAATCAGATAAAATGACCAGGAAAATCAAGTAAACAAGTATTCAACAAATGAGTTATACAATAAATGTTAGTCTTAAATAAATAAAATATTATCTTAGGAGTTGTAAATAGACTAAGGACTAAATAAATTATTTGATAGCATTGGAAACTACCTAAAATTAGGGATTGCCTAGAATCGAACACATAGTAATAGTGTGAATGGGCAAAGTATCTTCTGCATCTTTCAGTATGTCTGAAAAGTATCTTTCAGACATGCTTCACAAAATAGAACTTAAAACGCTCATGTTATAAGTTATGTCAGTGACCTGATAAGCTAGTGTATGTAAAGTACTTGGCATTACATGTATCTCTTAGTAGTGTTTAATAGACAACAAGACTCGTTAATCAACATTTTACACAAAAATGTCAATGTCTGAAAAAAAATTCTTGCATATTTAAAATGCTGTTGAGATATTAACCTACATACATTTACTAGTAAATAGTAGAATATTTAAATACATGAGAAAGCAAAATGGAGAGACAATCTATGACAGAGAATGGTGCTAGATTGTATACAAAATAAAACTATAATATAAAGATATATGCATTAAAATAAGTATGATGAACAAAAAATGGGACACCAGGATTCAAACCAACCACCTTTGGTCCTGGATCGGCTGCTTGCAAGGCAAACACCGCTGTGCTGTCTCTGGCCCCAGTGTGTGATTTTTTAATATGAATATGTATTATAAAGGGGTCTAGAATATGATGCTGGTGACCACTGACTTAAATTGCTAAAAAATTTCACAATGAGCGTTTAAGAAATAGATGTAGAAATTTTCTCCTTGATTATAGGTTCGTAATTCCTAAAAATATCAGATTTCATCTTTATTTTCACATGGAATGCAGAGTTCCAATCTTTTTTGGAGATGAATGGAGGAAAGCTAATTCTAAAGGTCATAAGAAAAAGCAAAATTGGAACTTTTAATATGTTCTTGGAATATTACTTATCATCCTAAATTGGTTTCTTAGGAGACCAGTATCAAGTTTTTTAAAAGGAAGATCTATGTTACTAGGTTTCTATTCTCTCTCATCTAAAAATATCTTTGAAAGCCATTGTCTTAAAATCTTATTGAAAGTTGGCTTTACTAACTGATAGTTCAAAATAATTTCAGTTGCTTTATTATGGCTTGTTTAGTTATGCTTTACCTCATAGAACATTTTAGACACTGACATACAGTAGGGCCAGAATTTAAAAAATTTTAAATTACTCTTGACTGGAATAAAAGGGACAGAAGCAGACATTCTGGTATAAGGTGTGCAGATTGAATGTCTTATCATGAAACCCTGCATTATCAATATTATAATCACAGTGTCTAAAATAAAAATATAATACCATTCAAAGATAAAAATGAGTCTGTGTTTATGGGAAAAATAATATTGAACTAAAATGCCACTAAGTTGTATCCCTCCATTTATTAGAAATATCTTTGTTAATCTATTTGGATTCACTGGGTTCAGTTCTCTGATCTGAAAATAAAATTCTGAATGTAATATTTCTAAAGTCACTTCCAGTCTTTTATGGAAATTTACAGAAAGGTCTGTGAAAGTTTATGAATTAAATACTCTTGATATTCTAAAGATATATTAATTATTTGATCATTTAAAACTATTAGGATCAGTATAGATCAACAATCTTTTATTGAAGAGATATCAAAATTACAAGTACAATTCTGAAATTCTTCATACAGAACATGTTATTAGTGCAACAAATATCAAAGCACAGTTAAATCCCAAAGAATCAAACAGCAGATTATTCTGAGTTATAGTAACAAAATGCCAATGACCAAAATGACTGTATCTTCAAATAAAATAAAGAAATTCAATTCATCATTGGGCCACTTAAGGGAACAAGAAAATCTACTGGAGTACATAAATAGAATATTTCAAACCAAAATCTAGATACTGTTTGGATAATTTCTGGTTTTCTTATCCATATCTATTTCTCAAAAAAAAAAAAAAAACCCACACCAAACACAGGAAAGCACATTTTTCTTTCTAAAGATTCTAATTCTCCTTTAATATTGATAAATTCTTTTTTTTTTTTTTTTTTGGTTTTTGGGCCACACCCTGTGACGCTCAGGGGTTACTCCTGGCTATGCGCTCAGAAGTTGCTCCTGGCTTCTTGGGGGACCATATGGGACGCCGGGGGATCGAACCGCGGTCCGTCCTAGGCTAGCGCAGGCAAGGCAGGCACCTTACCTCCAGCGCCACCGCCCGGCCCCGATAAATTCTTTAATAAAATATATGCAAAGTGGACTTATAGTTGATTCTGGCTTCCTAAGCATTCCAAGGTCTAAAATCTCTGGTAAATGTCTCTTGATGATTTACAAACAAAAATTTCATGTTTTGGAATCCTGAATGTAAAGAACAATTACTGCTATAATAATGACAACGAACCACATAATTATATTTAAAGTACTGAATCACTCTCTGTGCTAAAGTCCATTAGAGTTAGTAGCAGGTCTAGATGAATATGTAGGGTTTTGGCATGGTGAACACATATGCTTTGTCTATAAAATCAATGCTGAATAAATTAAGAGTCTGAAATGCATCCTGGATTCAAGGCACATTGACAGTATATTGTTGGCTTTATTTTATTTTATTTTATTTTATTTATTATCTTTTTGGCTTTTGGGTCACACTTGGCAGCACTCAGCGCTTACTCCTGGCTTTATGCTCAGAAATTACTCCTGGAAGGCTCTGGGGACCATATGGGATGCTGGGGTTTGATACACCATCCTTTTGCATGCAAGGCAAACACCCTACCTCCATGCTATCTCTTAGGCACCTGGTTTTATTTTAAAAAAATTAACCATCCCTTGTTTTCATATTAAAAATATCGTTGTTTTTAAAGCCACACTGGGCAATACTCGGGGTCACTTCTGGTGCTGTACTCAGAAATTATTCCTGGTAGTTTTATGGGAAAATAGTTGATGCCTGGGAGCAAATCAAAATAAAATGCATGTAAGGAAAATGCCCTACCCACTATATTATCACTCTGGCTTCCGTGCTTTGATACATAAAATCATTGTTATGTGATAAAATTATTAAAGGATGAAATGGCATTTGTGAAGTCATTATTGTATTAAAATCAATTTAACTAGACCATTATTATAATTACCAATATGAGATAATATTAACAGTGGAAGTTCTCAAAGTCTGCACGTTACTCTTCTAGTTCCCAAGTCACCTTGAATTTCTTGGAAGCTTCAAAGCCTTTTCTTTCTCCTTAAAGATATAACTAAAATAGAAATATTGTGAATAATAGCCAAATGACAAGAATATTGACAAATGAATAATAGAGACTCTGTGGAGTATTAACAAGTATATACATGAATCATTAAAATCATGTATTCAGGAGAAGGTTCCCAGCTATGAAGGGCAAAGTTTCAAGTTTCAGCCAAACTAGCCTTAGATGTTAATGTTCTAAATTATTTTCTTATGGGAGGTTTTGTGTGTGTGTGTGTGTGTGTGTGTGTGTGGAGGTTTTGTGTGTGTGTGTGTGTGTGTGTGTTTCTAATGGCAGAAAGTAAGGGTGAGGACAGAAGTCACACCTAGATATGCTCAAGGGCAATATCTGGCTCTGAGCTCACGAGAGACCTCTGTGCTCAGGGGACTGCGTGGTGCTAGGGATCTGAGCAAGGACTATTGTCACTACAACTGCATAAGGCAAAACTACTTACTTGCCAGACCTGCTCAGGGAAGTTTTTAAAATACTTACTAAATGTTCAAATTTTTGTAATTGAATATTTCTAAGTTCCTTCTCACTCTAAAATATAACTAACAATCCTTTGTGAATTCTTTGTTTGGTAATCTTTAGCAGAGAGATTATATTCTGGGGTACAGAATATATGATTTTATATCCTGATTGACAAAAATTCTGATCTAGAAATTAATAGATAAGTCTCCCTAGCATCTCTCCTTAATGCCAAACATAGATCGCATTACAGGGTATGTATGCAGTTTGGTTCATGCTAGCTTTCTTCCCATGTACAACCCTTACTGGACTAGCAGAATTACTGGGCTGCATAATTACATTACTAGTTGCACATATGACAATATGACAGAAATATTAAACAACCTCAAGTAAAAAAGGAGTGTCCTCTGAGCAGGATACAATAGGGAACAAAATCTCAGAAGCAGGAAATCAAATATTGAGCTTTTCCTCCTGCTGTACTTGAAAAGTAACTTCAGCATAAAATTCAGAACTTGGAAAGAAGTCATGTAGACTTGAATAAATAATAGATGTAGATCTGAGCCTACGTATACCTAAAGTGATTTTTAAAAATGATTTTCTTTATTTAAGCATGGTGATTACATACATGATTGTAGTTTGGTTTCAATCATAAAAAGAACACCCCCCTTACCAATGCAAACTTCCCATCACCAATGCCCTCCATCTTCGAGATATTCTACTTCTCTCACTCATGAACATTGACATGATAGTTAGTGTAGTTTTCTCTCTAACTAATCTCACCGCTCTTTGTAGTGAGCTTCACATCAGGAGCCAGTTCTTCCAGCCCTCATCTCTGTTGTCTTTGAGCATTACCACAATAATATCTTTTGTTTTTCTATAGAGGAGTGAAACTATTCTGTGTCTATCTCTCTCCCTCTGACTTATTTCACTCAGTCTAATAGATTCCATGTACATCCATGTATAGGAAAATCCATGACTTCATCTCTCCTGTTGGTTGTATAATATTCCATTGTGTATATGTATCACAGTTTCTTTAGCCATTCATATGTTGAAGAGAATATTGGTTGTTTCCAGAGTTTGGCTATTATAAATAGTGCTACAATGAATATAGTTGTGAGGAAAGCATTTTTTTTGTGTGTTGTGTTTTTATGTTCCTAGGTTATTTTCCTAGGAGTGGTATAGCTGGATCATATGGGAGCTCAATTTCCAGTTTTTTGAGGAATCTCCATATTTTTTTCCATAGTGGCTGGACGAGAATAATAGAGAGATAGCACAGTGGTAGAGCATTTGCCTTGCACACAGCCTATTCAGGAGGGACGGTGGTTCAAATCCCAGCATCCCATATGGTCTCCCATGCCTGCCAAGAGCAATTTGTGAGCACAGAGCCAGGAGTAACCCTGAGCGCTGCCAGGTATGACCTTCCCCCCCAAAAAAGAACAAAACAAAACATTACCTAGAGTGATTTTCAAAAATCTACTGTGCCTAAAAGTTTGTTATAATCTTTGGCAAGGAGATTTTGTTTTGATGATTTTTCAGATTCTACTATTTTTTCTGAACTTACTCTACAGTATTTGTTTAATACTTCTTTCAAAAGCAGCTATTACGAATACATCATCTCACTATTCACCAGAAGAAACAGAAAAAGCTTAGTTGAAAAAGCATCAGAAAAGATTTTGGCAATATTAAAAGCGTAGAGTACAAGGATTAAGTAGTCTCTTCAGGTAATTCACTATGAAACTATAGACACGTCTATTAGGATAAATTCTTTTCATAATATTGAGCTGGCATATGTTTAACTAATTCTATATAAGAAAAAGGATTATATAGAAGTTACTAGCCTTTCACAGTACTAAGAAGTCATGGAAAGTTATTTAGTAAATTTCAGTATTGAAGGTAAAATACTGTATCTTATGAGAAAATTAATTTTCCTACTCTTGTTCATTTTTTTAATATAATTTTTATTTTGATCATAGTGGTTTACATGTTGTTGACAATAATATTTTAGTTAAATATTTACATAACATCAGGGGGGATTCCCATCACCAAATTATCCTCCCTACACCTCCGTTTTTGTCCTATCTCCGTATCCTCTTCCCTCACCCCCAGGGCTGCTAGAATATGTGGCCCTCTATGTATCTATCCTACTACATGGTAGTCTTGCATCTGATTGGTCTAGGTGCCTCCCTAATTTCCCCCTCTAACTGGGAGGCAGGCCTAGCTAGTTCAATTTGCATGGTTTGGTTTGAAGAAGAGAAAAGTAGTAAACTGGGGTAAAAGTCTAATACTCCCAAAGTGGGCAGAGTCCTTCTAGAGGCTCTTATCATCGATTTGAGGGGTGAAGGAGAAAAAAGAAAATGAAACATTCCATCAGTACCAAAAAAAGTGTCCAATATCCAGTGAGGACTCCAACAATAATGGTAAGCACCACACACGCACCAAAAAACAAAACAAAACAAAACAAAACAAAAAAACCGCCATGGTCTTGAGATAAGAAATATGACATAGCCCATAAAGAAAGAAAAGAAGAGAAAAAAATAGGTATAATTGGGGACAACAGCTTTTGTAACTTACATCTCATCTTACTTTTTGTATTTGTTCTTAACTTCTAATAACACGACAAAGTGTTGTTTCATAGCACATGTCATTTTCAGAGAGATTCATGGAATTTAATAATTTTCATTTTATATAGAATTATTTTTACATATGTTCATTGTGTAACCTGGGTCTAGAATAGTACCTGGTACATAGACAATAATAAATAGTGAATTAATGGGTAATTTTAATCAGGACATTTAATTTCCTGGAGTTTAATGCCATGGTGTAGATGGATTCTACATCAAAATAGAACAAAGATGTTCACAGCCAACTAATTGTAATAGTGACTTTTGTATCTGAAAACTCTATTAAAAATTCAGGCCTAGGGCAAGAGAGATAGCATGGAGGTAAGGCATTTGCCTTTCATGCAGAAGGACAGTGGTTCGAATCCCGGCATCCCATATGGTCCCCCAAGCCTGCCAGGAGCGATTTCTGAGAGTGAAACCAGGAGTAACCCCTGAAAGCTGCTGGGTGTGACTCAAAAGCAAAAAAAAAAAATATTCAGGCCTAAGGGAAACTCATAAAATAATATAATAAATAGGGGCTGGAGAGATAGCACAGTGGTAAGGCATTTGTTTTGTATGAAGCTGACAGGGAATAGACCTAGTTCAATTCCTGGCATCCCATATGGTTCCCTGAACTTGTCAGGAGTTATTTCTTTTCTTTTTTTTTTTTTAGTTTTTGGGTCACACCTGGCAGCGCTCAGGGGTTACTCCTGGCACTACACTCAGAAATCGCTCCTGGCAGGCTTAGGGGCCATATGGATGCCGGAATTCGTACCATGGACCTTCAGCATGCAAGGCAAATGGCTTACCTTCATGCTATCTTTCCAGCCCCAAAGAGTTATTTCTGAGCGCAGAGTCAGGAGTAACATGTGAGCATCACCAGGTGTGGGCCAAAAATTACTCAATCAATAAATAATTAAATAAACTGTTAAAATGATATATAATAAATGTAATAATGTGATTTCTCTTGCTCCAAATACACTCTAGAAAATTCACTATGTTTCTGTTTTTTCCATAGTTCTTGCTGACGTTATATATGTGCAAATATATATAAAATAGATAATAATTTTAAGGAAGTTTTACCAAGATCTACCTGTTACCCTTCTGCATAAAATAAATGAAAACTAAAAGTTTGATCACAAAATTAACAACCAATATGAGCATTGGGATCTAATATTTCCGTCTTGATTTAATCAATAAAATTGTTTTAATATTTTATTGTAATAAAGGAATGAAAATTAAGAGAATACAAGTATTATTACACTTAGTTAATTTTTTGCAGATAAAAAGGATATTATTACTCAAGGATACAACAAGGTAAAAAAATTTGAAGAACTTTGCATGAATTGAAAAGAATAAAGGTTTTACCCATCAGTGGTTTTCTATTCCAAAGAGGGAAGAATGTAGCATATTATATATATTCTAAATAAATGTTGAGGAATATAGATTATTTCTCATTTAGAATTTTAGTATGTATCATATATATTGACAAATCTCTCAAAGAGCAAAAGTGTACTAGAGCTTTCTACCTCTGAGTTAGTCATGAGAAGCACATACATACAATGAAAATATAATAACATTTTTGTCAATAATTAATTTATCCCTTTTCTTAGATATAGTGAACACAAAAATTTATTTTTTCCATTTGTAAGTGAATCTGAAGGATTTAAATGTCTTCTTTCTTCTTTCTTCTCTTTCTTTCTTTCTTTCTTCTTTTCTTTTTCTTTCTTTCTTTCATTCTTTCTTTTCTTTCATTCTTTCTTTTCCTTCTTTTTCTTTCTTTCTTTCGTTCTTTCTCTTTCTTTCTTTCTTTCTTTCTTCTTTCTTTCTTTCTCTTTCTTTCTTTCTTTCTTCTTTCTTTCTTTTTTTTTTTTTTTTTTTCTTTCTTTCTTTCTTTCTTTCTTTCTTTCTTTTCTTTCTTTCTCTTTCTTTTTCTTTCTTTTCTTTTTTCTTCTTTCTTTCTTTCTTTCTTTCTTTCTTTCTTTCTTTCTTTTTTTCTTTTTTTGGTTTTTGGGTCACACCTGGTGATGCTTAGGAGTTACTTCTGGCTAAGTGCTCAGAAATCACTCCTGTCTAGGGAGACCTTTTGGGATTCCAGGGTTTGAAGCAGGTCCTTCTTAGATTGGCTGCCTGCAAGGCAAAAGCCCTACTGCTGTGCTATAGCTCTGGCCCCAACTGTCTTCTTTGTACTGAGTTTCTCCTACTTAGGAAATGGTGCACTCTGTGCGCTAAGTTTCACAGAGTTTGGCTGCATTTACCTTCTTCATTGTTTTCTTTTCTTCTCCATCTCACATAATTTGGAGGATATTTGTCTTTTCTCTTCCCATAAATAATTAATTCTGCTCTTGTACCAACCAATTGGTGGTAATAATGTACAGGCTCCCTCCCCTTTCCTTAGTTTGTTCATAAGTTAGGCCTTGAGTTCATCATATTATTGAACCAGACCCTGAGCAAAGTTTCTCACCTGTTCTTCCCACAAGAAACTGCCTTTTAATGCTAGTTGTATGAAAGGCTGTGAGTCTGTGATGTAATTAAGGCATGCATTTCCTTTTTTTTTGTTTGTTGGTTTGTTTGTTTTTAGAGAGGGGGCGTGGGACACACCTGGTGAAGCTCAGGGGTTACATCTAGCTCTGCACTCAGAAATTGCTCCTGGCTTGGAGGATCATATGGATACTGGGGATCAAACCTGATCTGTCCCAGGTCAGTAGAGTACTAGGCATATGCCCCCCCCCCCATACCCCTGTGCTACCACTCCAGCTACAAGGCATGGATTTCTTTTCACTCACTTCCCATTGCTTTTAAGCATTTCCAAATAATCCCAAGGTCTTAAAGAATATGTGAGGTGAAAGTATATTATTATTCAATGATGACCAGGACACCTTTTATCCTTCAGTGGGATACCTCAAACACAGCTTTTCTTTTACTTACTTTAACTCACAGTTAGGTACAAAGCTTGCCAGTATAGCAATACCTAACAACAAGTTGGATGAGGTAGATTAAGTTGTAGTGTTGTGAAACTTAATTAGATTGTCTAAAAAGATATTCTTGGTATCTAAATGGAATGTTAGGTAAATGAAAGAAGTAAACTAGGCAAATTCACAGTGGCAATTAGAGGATATATTTAAACTCAATCTCACTAATTATCTGTTAAGAATAGGAGTCAATAGATCTTCTACTGACCTTGAACAAATTGTATAGTTCTTTTTTAAGTTAAGTTTTCCCAGAATGATATATATTGGTGCATTCTCTTTGAAAACTGGTATGAAAATTCCATAAAAATATAAACATAGACATTTCATATGATTCAGTGATTTCCCCTAATCACCTAGGTGGTAAATATAAAAACATGAATTAAACAACTTCTTGTTTTCATTGCTGTTTTCAGCAATGCCTTACTGCATTACTTTTTTCTTTACTTTAATGATTTACTGCATTACTGTTTTTATTGCTGCACTTTTACAATCAAAACAACCTAGGGACTAAACAATAGCAGCAGGTAGGCTATTTGTCTTGCATACAGACAAGCCCACTTAGGTCCCTGGAACCTCATATGGTTCCCTGAACCATCAAGGAGTGCTACTTGAGTGCAGAGCCAGGACTAAACCTTTGGCACAATTATATGTGGCCCCAAAACAAAACAAACAAAAACAATTCACAAGCTGTTAGTCAGCTAACTAAACAAAGAAATGCTTGCCTATATATTCAGTGAGATACTATTGTGTTCCTAAAACTAGACTAAATGGTCTCTATGCAAATAAAATTGTTAGCTTTTAAATACATTGCTTTTGTACAATACCTGGCTGTGCTAGCGTCTTCTCTTATTTCTGCACTCAGGGCTCACTCTTGGTGCTACTCAGGGTGCTAGAAGTTGAAATGGGTTTGTCCATTTAAAAAGAAAAATCTCCTCCCCATTGTAATATATTCTAGGTCCAATATTCTAGAATATGCCAACAATGAATCAAGAATTAGAAAAATAAAGTGTTTTCCTAACCTATAAGCTAGACTCAGGACCATTTCCCATTACCAATATCTCCTAGTATGTTATATGGGTTCTGAGAATTTTCTTTAAATATACTTTATTATAGAGTCACAGAGATAGTATAGGAGATGATGTGATTTTTTTTTATATGCATCCAGCCCTGGTACAATGCCCTGTATTATATATGGTCCCCAAATATTTTCAGAGGTCACTTTTATGCAAAGTCAAAGGAATCACACTTGAGTATCCCTTAATTAAAATTGCACTACAGAAAATGTCGTTATATTGCTGAAAATTAACTGTGTCTACATTAAAAAATTGGTAATATTCTTCTTTGCTCAATACTTATTCCTGGTTTGGTACTGAACAATCACTACATGTTGGGCACAGCGGGCCATATGTGTGCTGTGTATTGAATGTTGGTCAACTGTATAAGTGCCCTACCCATTGTACTAACTCACTGACTCCTGTCTTATTGTTTTCTAATACATTAAAGATTATAAATCTGTATCCATTTTACCCCACACAAAGTAATCAGAGTCTTTGCTTTAATCCTATTACATTCATTTTTTCCACAATTTTTTTTGTATTTTTGAATATAGCCAGTATAAGTTTATATTCCCTACTCCTGAAAGGGCCATATTCTTGACAATTAAAGGTAATTTTATATGACTTTGACCTTGTGAATTTAAAATAATCCAATATAGGGAATGGGGTGATAGTACAATGGGTAAAGTGTATGCTTTGAATGTGGTTGACCCAGATTAGATTCACAACACCACACATGGTCCGCTGAACCCTGTCAGGTATATCTCTGAGTACAGAGCTAGTAATAAGCCCTGAGAACTACTTGGAGTGTCCAGAATTAAATACATAAATATAATGTGCTATATTATAAATAATATATAATATAAATAAATATGATATAATAAATAATAAAATGAATAAAGATTATACAAACAATACAAATCATTATTTGGACACAGGAAAGAATATCTTAGGGAAAGATGATACTGAGGAAAAAATATAGCAAAATGTGGAAAAATCAAGAACATGCTTGATTTATTTTTATCCAGAATATTATTAGGAAATGTAGCCAGATATCAGAATCTATGGGATGAGCAAATAATTGTCTTCTTTTTCATTAGGGTCAGTAACAGGAATATGAGTTTGAATTACTTAGAGAAAATTCTCTTAAAAACATAAAATAAAGAGTCAGAGTGGTAATACATTGGGAAGGTCTTTTCTTTGTGTATGGCTGACCCAGTTCAATCCCACAACTACACATGTTATAGAACCTACTACGAGTCACCTCTGTGTTCAAAATCAGAAGTATGCCCTGAGAACCACCTGATGTAGCCCAAAATATTTGAATGAACATTCTATGAGCTCCTCCCTTCAGGATTAACTATGTACGAACTAAAGAGCTAATGGAAATGCACTTGGCACTTGGAATTATTTCTTTGACAAACCCTGACTTAAGAAAACACATGTTCTTTGATGGACACAGAAGTAGAACTAACTTCCTCACTAAACTGAGAAGCTCAAAATGAGCCATGCTTTCAGGAGAGAGTACCTTGAATGAAATGGCATTTTAAGTGATTTTTTACTTTTTCACTTTTTTATTATTATTGTTATTATTGCCGTGTCTGGGGAAATCAAACACTGGGTTGTGGCACATGAGTTCATAATGGTTGTGTCACCATGATTGGCCTCCATGATGTGGGGTGGTACAAAAGACAGATCCTTTTATCTTACACTTATTGCCAGACACTCTACCACTAAACCATATGCCAGAATTCCTTATTTGTCTTTTTATAGAGATATTTGATTAGTGGACAGGAAAGAAATTTGTTGAACGAAGACACTGAATATGTGTCACAGCATTTCAATGTGTTTATGACAATGGATAATGGTTAAATAAAATATATATAATGAAGACAAGTGGAAAGAGACAGCATAAAAAGGGAAGATTAGATCTTGAATGTCAATGAAAGCTTTAAAGGCCTTGTCGTAAAGTTGAGAATGTCATAGAGCATTAAAGCTTATATCAATAATAATAAATAGGCATATATATAAGGATATTTCATTCACTACTAATATTTTTGTTTTCCAAGTATTTCAAGTAAAGGTGTTGCCTTTGTTAAAACAAGTAGATATACAAGCTTTTAAACAAAATATGAATAGAATTACTAGTCTAAGACTGTTCTCTCCTTCATTCCTAAAATTACTATTGTCATTAAACTTGTTTCTCGGGCTGTGTAGAGATAGCACAGTACATAAGGTGCTTTGCCTTGCAAGTGGCTGACCCAGGCTTGATCTTTGTACTTTGTATGATCTTCTAGACCACCAGGAGTGATTCTTGTGAGTAGAGAGCCTGAGCACTGTTAACTGATCAAAAACAAACAATAAAATAGTTCTTTCAGGGGCTGGACCAATGGCGCAGCGGTAGGGTGTTTGCCTTGCAAGCGGCTGACCTAGGACAGACTGAGGTTGGATCCCCCTGCATCCCATATGGTCCCCCAAGCCAGGAGGGATTTCTGAAGCCATAGCCAGGAGTAACCTCTGAGCGTCACTGGGTGTGGCCCATAAACAAAAAAAGAAAAAAAAAGAAAAGAGAAAAAGAGGGCCAGAGAGATAGCATGGAGGCAGGGTGTTTGCCTTGCATTCAGAGGGACCGTGTTTCGAATACCGGCATCCCATATGATCCCCCGAGCATGCCAGGAGCGAATTCTGAGCATAGAGCCAGAAGTAACCCCTGAGCGCTGCCGGGTGTGACCCAAAAACCAAAAACCAAAAAAAAAAAATAGTTCTTTCTAGGTGGGTGGGTGATATTACAGTGGGCAGTAAACTTCCATTGCAGAGCTAGGAGAAACTGCTGAGTAAGCCAAACATGGCTCAAACTCAAATAAAATAATGTTCCTTTCTTTTGTTAAAAATGAGATATTATACATGGTAAAAAGAGCACTAATGAAAAACTTCAAGATAACATTGTTTCTCTTTACTTTTCTAGTTATGTTAACTACCCTGACCTATGAAGTCTTGCTATTAAACACATACTAATTATATACTTACACTTTTTTGGATAGGCTTACCTAGTTCTCTAATTCATTTGAAAATAAATAGCAAAGTGTTAGCAATTTAGGCTTATTAGTACAAAATATTACCAAGTTATTTCAGTGTACGTTTTACTTTAGTTAACTTTTCTGCTTTAGTACAAATAATTAGCAGAATGTTGATGCTGATAACATCTGTGTAGTTCAAGTTAAACTGAGTAGTCACTCGCTTTTTAAGTATTAGCAAACATTTACATTCATGTTATAAAAATATATATATATATAGACACCTTGAGAAAGCACTAAGATTTTAAGGTGTTTAACAATTAAGTAGGTGAAGATATAATAGGCTGCTTATTAGAAATAGATGTCCAAAAAGGTAGTGTCTGAAGCTTTAAACCTGCCACCTGTTTCTAATGCTTTCCCTTGTATTAATCGAGAGGTGTGTTTCTTCAATGAATGAATAGATCTTTGGTTAAACCACGTATAGTATAATTGATTTAAATATAAGACCATTATCCATTTTAATGGCAGCTGTTCATCATTCCCCTGAGGCTCACAACCAGCTATTGTCAATATTTATTGAACATTTACAAAGATTTAGGCACTGAACACACCCATTGCCTTAAGCTTCCCTGCTTTGTAGACGTTTATCTTCCAGTGGATACTTCCTTGCATCGACATACATTAAACATGATACAACAAGATATAAAGGCAGTTACACTCATATGAGCAGTTATGTCATGTTCTCTATATTTTTTGTGTGTCTGGCACTTTGGTAAATTTATTTAATCTATCTATCTGGCATAGGATAAGTAACAGGAGAACTGAGGTCTTTAAAATCTCATAGAATTTATAGTCCATCATATGCAATTAAGCAATAGGCAAATTAATGAAATATTGCAAAAATCACAACTGCTAAGATAATTAAGAAGATAGAGTGCTCTGTTTCTTCAATTTCTGAGAAGAACCTGAAAAGGATTGGCATAGGTCCTCTAGAAAGTTTTGAAAGAATTTGCTATTGAAAGACTTAGAAAACAACCACCAACAAAAAAATAAACTGTAAAACATTGCTTCAAGAAATGAAAGAACACAAAGAAATAGAAACATATACCCTGATGATGGATTGGAAAGTTCCACATACTTAAAATGGCAATACTCCCCAAAGCATTGTAAAGATTTAATGCAATCTCTCTAAGGATACTCATGACATTTTTCAAAGAAGTTAGATCAAATAGTCCTGAAATTTACTTAGAATAAAAAACAGCCATGAATAGATAAAGCAATCTTTGGGAGAAAAAAGATGTGAAGCATCACTTTACCTAACTTTAAATTGTACTATAAAGTCATAGCAATTAAAACAGCATGGTATTTGAATAAAGACAGACAGACTCTCAGAACAATGGAATAGAAGAGTATTCTGAGACTAACTCCCAGGTATACAACCAGTTAATCATTGATAAAAGGGACACAAATACAAGATGGAGCATGAAAAGCCTCTTCAACAAGTGATGTTAGGAAAACTGGTCAATTACATGAAAAAAGGTGAATTCAGACCACTCTTAACATGATGCATATAGTTCAAATTAAAATGGATTTAAGATATTAGATATATTAGACCTAAAATCATAAGGTACATAAAGAAAAACATAGGCAAAACACTCCATGATATTGAGACTAAAGGCATCTTCAATAAGGAAACACCACTATCCAAGCAAGTCAAAGCATCAAACTGAGAAGCCACTGAACTTCAAAGGAAAGATTAAAGGTTACCTATAGAATGGGAGAAATTATTTACCCAATATCCATCTGATAAAGGTCTAATATCTAAGATATATAAGATACTGAAAAAATGAACAACAACAACAACAACAAAATCTAACTCCATCAAAAAAATTGGGAGAAGAAATTAACAGAAATTTCCTCAAAGAAAAAATACAGATGGCCAAAAGGCACATGAAAAATGCTCCACATCCCTAATATTCAGGGAAATGAAAATCAAAACAATGAAGTATCATCTCATACCACAGAGACACATCACAAAGAACAAGAACAATCAGTGCAGGCATGGATGTGGAGGACAAAGGGACTCTCATTCATTTGCTGGTGGGAATGCCATCTAGTTTAACCTTTCTGGAAAACAGTATGGATATTCCTAAAAAATTGTAATTTTAGTTTCCTTATGATCCAGCAATATTACTCTGAGGGATATGCCCCAGGAACACAAAAACATAATACAAAAATGACAACTGCACTCTTAGGTTCATTGCACCACTATTTACAATAGGCACCATCTGGAAGTAACCCAGGTGCCCAACAAGAGATGAGTGGCTAAAGAAACTGGTATGTCTGCACAATGGAATTCTATGCAGCTGTTAGAAAAGGAAGTCATGAATTTTGCTTATTTATGGATGGACATGGAGAGTATTATGCTGAGCAAAATGAGTCAGAGGGAGAGGGATAAACAGAATAATCTCATTCATCACTGGGATATAAGGAAAATAAAAGACACTGTGGGGGTGAAATCCAGAGACAATTGACATTAAAATCAGGAGGACCATTCCTTGGTTGATAGTTTGCTACAAAGAGTGTAGAGTGCAGCTAAAATAGAGAAGGTCTAATATGGAAAGAACATTCATGGCATACAAACATTTGCAGTAGTACAAGTCCTAATGTCACCAAAAAAAAAAAAAAAAGAAGAGGGGAAAAAAGAAGAAGAGGGGAAAATAAGAGTGAAAGAGAGAAAAGAGTGAAGTAAAATGCCTGCCCCATAGGCAGGCAGGAAAGGGAAGGGAAAGAAGGCAGAGAGGGAAGAAGGCATCAGGAAGGGTGAGAAGGAAACTATTGACATTGGTGGTGGGAAATGTACACTGGTGAATGTTGTTATACACTGTATGACTATAACTCAATCATGAACAACTAATTCTCTGTGAAAAAACTATTATAAACAACTTTGTAGCCATGGTGTTTAAATAAAAAAGTGAATGTTAGTCCTGGTTGATTGAGCTAAGTCAAAATATATGGAAAAATACACATTTAAAATAGCACCAGATTATTTAAAATATCATAAATTAATCTATAATTTTTCACCATTGTCATACAATATAGAAACAACATTTGGTATGGCATATTTTATCTAAACTTCATAATTGATAATTATATAAAATACTTTTTAAAAATGAATCTTCCCAATCTTATTACAATATTTCCAAATATTATTCAGGCTTATCGCCATATACCAAATTTATATAGAAATCAAACTAATTTGAAATAAAATACAAGCTATTTTTTATTTTTATAAAAATGAAAGAAAGTTCATAACTTCTTTACTAATCAGAGTTTTGATCATCATTGTAACTCAGAAAGGATATGATACGAAAGATGAAGGGAATGTTCTGTCCATGAAAAATATTAATAAAATGAAGGTAACATTATTACTTCTTATCTGAAAAGTTTCATTATTCATCTCTCTTATGTTATTTGCCAAACACATTATCAGTTTCTCTTTCTTTAAGTATTTCTGATATTAAATGATGATCTAATTATAGTTACTCAGAAGATATGAGAAAAATGATTATGTATTATGAAGGATATTTAATTTTCAAATGTTGGACAAAAACAAGTTCTATCTAAGTGTCTCCATTAACTATGACTAGACTACTAGTCTGAAGTCTTCCCTAATAGATAGAAATATTGCATTGAATATTGAATATTTCATATATTTAAAAATTTATATTAAACATATGATTATGACTTAATAGTGAGTTAAATAGAGAATCTGTAGAATATCTCCTTCTTCTCATTGCACAGAATTCTCTTTTCATTTTATTTTATTTTTTAAAATTACTTTATTTAAATATCATGTTTTACAAAGTGGTTCATGACTAAATTTTACTCATATAGTGTAAAACATCCTTCAGCAGTGCACATTTCTGGCAATCAATGTCCTCAGTTTCTTTCCTGAAATTTTCCATGCTCTCTTCCACCTGCCTCTGGAGCAGACATTTTGATTCTCTCTCTCTCTCTCTCTCTCTCTCTCTCTCTCTCTCTCTCTCTCTCTCTCTCTCTCTCTCTCTCTCTCTTTCTCTCTCTCTCTCTCTCTCTCACACACACACACACTTTATCTCTTCCTTTTTATTTATTTAGTCACTGGTTTACAGTATTGTAAATAAAAGGCTATCATGCATATCACTTTATTTTCTTTTAGCACCTAGTACTTGTCCAGAGTGGTCATTTCTAATTATCATATTCATAGTGGTCCCTTCCCTTACTCTGCCCTAACTGCATTCCCTTGCTATTAGTGGGGTCATACCATAAACTGCTCCTCCTGGCACTTGTCTCAATTGTCTTTGGATATTGTTACCTATATAAATGTATTTATATAAATATTACCTATATAAATTATATATTACCTATATAAATATTCTTTTTATGTCCACAAATGAGTGTGATTATTCTACATATATTCCTTTCTCTCTGACTCATGTTTATTAGCATAATACTCTACATTCATTCATATATAAGCAAATTTCATGACTTCATTTTTTTTCTGAAAAATATTTTCTGTGTAATATTTCATTGTGCAGATGTACCAAGCTTTATTTATCAATGAATGCATTCTCGGGCACTTGGGATGTTTCCCAATTCTGACTACTGTGAATACTGTTGTGTTTAAACAGAAAAATGCAGGAGGCTTTTTTGTTTGTTTTATGTGTCTGGGCTTCTGTGGTATATTCCTAGGAGTGGTATTGTTGGGTCATATGGAAACTCAATTTCTAGTTTTTTGTTTTTTTTAAATATCCATATTGTTTTCCCCCAAACCCCTGACCAGTCAACAGTCCCACCAGTAGTGAACAAGAGTATTTTTCTCCCCACATCCACACCAGAACTGTTTGTTCTGTTTTGGGGAATGTGGTGAGAGATGATATCTCATTGTTGTTTTGATATGTATCTCCCTGATGATTAGTGATGTGGAACATTTTTATGTGCCTTTTAACTCTCTGCATCTCTTCTTAGAGGTAATTTCTGTTCATCTCTTCTTTCATTTCTGGATTGGGTTTGATTTGTAAGACTCTACCATAAACCATTATCAAATGGGTATTGGATGACTAGCTTTTCTCATTCCATTAGTACTCCATCCAAATCAATATTTCCTTTTAGGTACAGAATTTCTAATATAATATAGTACCATTTGTTTAGCTCTGTTTCCACTTTCTTGTTTATCAGTTATGTTTCCTACTTGAAGATGTCTTTAGTTTCAATGTCACGGAGTAGTTTGTTCTGCTTACACTTTTCTCTAAGTACCTAATGATTTCAGGTTTGATATCAAGGTCTTCAATCCACTTTGGTTTAACTATGTTCATGGCTTTAAAGTGGGGTCTGAGTTCACTGTTTTGCATGTAGATGGACAGTTTTCCCAGCATCTATTAAAGAGATTTTACTCTCTCTGGTTCATATGTCTTGCTCCTTAATCAAAGATTAATTGATAATATATACATTAGGGTCAGTCTCTGGATAGTCAAGTTTATTCCATTGATCTGAGGGTCTCTATTTATTCCACTACTATGCTGTTTTAACAACATTTGCTTTATAGTACAGTTTGAAGTTGGGGATAATTTTGTGCTCCTAAGGTATATAAATTTTGCTATATAAATCTATTCTTTCTAGAAGAGTTTTTGTAGACTAGGATTTTCTAAATACAGTCTCATATTTTCTGCATACAAGGAGATCTTGACCTCTTACCTCTTACCTCTATATGGATGCCCAAAATACCTTTTTTCTTGCTTAATTGCTTTGGAAAGTAATTCCAGTACTATATTGAATAGAATGGGTTAGGAGTCTTTAACTTTGTCTTGCACAAATATTAGGAGAAAAGCTTTTGGTTTTTTACAATTGAATATAATGTTTATCATGGGCTTGTGATAAATGGATTTGACTATATTGAGGAAACAAATTCTCATTGTGTTGAAAGTTATCATGAATAAGAGCTTGATTTTGTCAAATGCTATGTCTGTGTCTATTACTATTATCATGTTTTTCCTTTTATTGATATGGAATATTATATTACTTAACTTGGGTAAGTTAAACCAATTTTGAAATTCTGGCATGAATCCCATTTGGCCATGGCTTATTATCATCTTGATAAATTTTTAGATTCTCTTTGCTAGTATTTTGTTGAGTATCTTTATATATATGTGTTCATTAAATATATTGTTCTGTAATTCTATTTTTTTTAAATGGTGTCTGTTTTTGGAATCAAATTGATGTTAGTGTCATATAAAATGTTTGGAATATTTTTGTTTCTTTAATTTCCTGGAAAATTCTGCAAAGAATTGGCGGTAAGTCTTGTAAAGGTTGCAAAGAACACTCAAATGAGTCCATCTATGCTGGGACTTTTCTTTTGGGGAAGCCTTTTGATAATCATTTAAATTTCTTCAATAGTGTGAGGTCTGTTCAGGTATTCCAGAACATCTGATTCAACTACAGGAGATAATAGAAATTCAAGAATTTAATTATTTATTCTAGATTCTATCTTTTTTGGCATAAAGATTCTCAATAAATCTCTGACTAGCCTTGAATTTCTGTAGACTCTGTAGTGACCAACCCCATTTCACTTCTGATCCAGTTTATTGGGGCTGTCTCTGTATCTTGGTGCATCTTGGCAATGTTTGATTTTATTTTCTCTTTTAAAGAACCAATGCTTACTTTCATTGATGTTTTGGATTGGTTATTTTTGGAGTATCTAGTTTATTAATTTCTGTTTTTAGTTTTATCATTTTCTTCTGCCTGCCTGCTTTTGGCTCATTTTGTTAGTAATTTTTCCAATTTCTTAAGCTGTAACATAAAGTTATTTATGTAGGCCTTTTCTTTCTTCTTTTTTTTTTTTTTTTTTTTTTGGTTTTTGGGCCACACCCAGTAACGCTCAGGGGTTACTCCTGGCTATGTGCTCAGAAGTTGCTCCTGGCTTGGGGGACCATATGGGACACAGGGGGATCGAACCTCAGTCCGTCCAAGGTTAGCGCAGGCAAGGCAGGCACCTTACCTTTAGCGCCACCGCCCGGCCCCCTTTTCTTTCTTCTTGATGAATGTTTGCAAAGCTATAAATTGTCCTCTGGATACCAATTTTTCTTTGTCCCATAAATTCTAATAATTCATTTCTTCATTCTCATTTGCTTTCAACAATCTTTTGATTTTCTCTTTGGTTTTCTCTCAAATCCAGTGATTATTCAGCAGTGAACTTTTTGATTTCTAGATGATGAAGCTGCTTCTCCATTTCTGTTTGTAATTTACTTCTGTTTTTAGTGCATCATGGTCTATGGTGATAGTACAATTTCTATTCTCTGCACCATATAGAGATATATTTTGTGGTTCAGCATATAGTTTATCTTGAAATATTGATGTGCATTGGGAAGACTGTGCATTTTGGGGGATTTTGTATTCTTTTAAAATTTTTGTTTGCTTTCTAGGGATGAAAAGCCATACACACACAGTCACACACACACACACACACACACACACATATTAAAGCCACTTTATTCCATATATTTCTTTTTTTTTATTTTACTGAAACTATTATAACTACAAAATCCTTCATAGTTGAATTTCAGATATACAGGGCCATTCCCACCACCAGTGTCAACCTCCCTCTACTAATGATCCCAGAGTGCATCCTATTACCAAACTTCTGTCCCAAGGCCGGCCAGTAAAACAGGCCCATTGAAGTTCACATTGTTAAAAGTTTAGGTCCCTTGATTCTATTGACATTGACTTTGACATGGATATTTATTACTGTCCTTTTTTTTTTCACCAATTCATCTGAAACTACTTGGCCTCTGGCCCCTGGCCCCTTGCCTTTCCTTTTTCCCTTCTTATTAGTTTTATGGAAAAAATGTAAAGTATATTATAAAATAAAATAATCCATGTCCCAAGGTTCTATGACAAATGTGGGAGCCCCTATTTAAAAGATAAAAAAGGAAGAATAATAAAAAAAGAGAAAACAAAACAATAGTTGTGTTTGTAGCAATGTTTTTATATTACTATTTTATTTATTATTTTATTTTAGATAAGCACTGTAAATGTTAAGGAAAATAGAAAAAAAAACTTTGGCCTAAAAACTGGAAGAACCTATCCATAAAGCATTCTGCCACATCCTGCCAACTACAGACCTGGGCATACTAACCCCACATTTTCCTTTGTGGTCACAGTACGTTTGTCTTAATCATGGTTGTTGCAATAGGTTTTTTGTCAAAATCAGGGTGTCATGGAGATTTTTCTGGTTTCATCACACTATTAGGTGTCAGTGCAGGGAACCCTGCCCTAAAAATAAGTTATTGCTGTTTCCAACTGAGGAAGTCTTATGAACCCACTCTAGAACAAGTAGATACCAAGGCAGCATTAGGGCCTTACCTGTAAAAGTTTGATTCCTGGTACTAATATAGAAAACCATGCTGGTTTTATAAATGGGATCCAAAGTTCAGAAGTGAATGGCCAATGTCCCATCATTTGAAGCCCAAGCCAAGTCACTATGACAAATGTACAGGGTGAAACGCGCCACTGCAATATAAAATTTATGTGTTTCTATTCATCTTAGAAAATAACTTGTTTCAATGCATAAGATTTCCTATTTTAATGTGCCTGTGCAAAAAGGAACAATGCCACATGATACTCCTGGTGCATATACAGGGAAAATAACAAGATAAACAATCTCTATAACCTGGCTCTAACATGAATTCAGAATAAAAGAAAGGTATCTACTAGAATTTCCAATTAAACAGGTCCAAAATATAGGGTTGGGGACTGTTACATAAGGATATAGACAATAAGAATTATACTTTTTAATAAAATACATCTCAATAAATATATGAAGGAAATATGCTTATTTCCTTTGAGTCTTTTGAAATAGTCTGGGGATGAGGGAATAAAATCCGGAGCATAGCTTCACCCTGCGACATGGCTCCCAATAGTCATGAATCAGGAAATGTACTCTAGCTGGGGGTTTCTCAAAAACCAAATCTGGTAGTGAGCAACAATCCACAGAGGATGAAGGTGAGAGAAAAAGGGGCTCCGAGAACAAATCAGCAGCAGCTGTGGTGGCAGCTTCTTCTCAGGGTGAGGCAAGGTGGGCTAAAATCTGTTGCTTTGGCAACTACTTGGCAGCTGGTTGGGTGGAGGGAATGTTCCTTTTCCTGAGGCATTAAAAACTGAGCTTTAAAAGGTTTAAATAGTGAGAAATAACAGATCTGAGGTGAGAGAGTGAAGGGATAGTTGAAGAGGTTATATATAACAGTGCCAAGGCCTATATACAACTTAGACATTATGTATGTTACTGATGGACACAAGACAGACATAGAGGTGGCCAAGGCATACACTCATGCATACACATAGACAGACACTAAGACTGGATTCATGGGCTGAAGTTTAAAAGCCCATGTAGAATGGGCCAGAATGTATAGAAAATATAAAGCCAGCTAGTCAAAAGCAAAAGTTTCCATTTTCTAGGCAAATCATCATTTGTGAGGCTAATCTTTACTGCATAGAAGCTTCCTGAGTTGGATTATGTATAGAACAATCTTAAAACAATTACAATTTTAAAGTCTAAAATACTAAGCAATATGACAATTGTTGCAAATCGGCCCCTGATGAGGTTGACTGTTGGAGGGATGGAGGATGAGGCCTTTCTCCTCCAGCTGGGACCACGCGTCTGTTACCCTGTTCAGCCAGCAGTTATGAGGTGAATGCGGTGGGAAGAAAGCCAACAGGCAGTCAGGCTTCCGAAGAAAACAGCTCTTTATTCCGTGAAGAGGCTGAAGCCAACAGGCCTAAGAATAGGCCCCAGGAAAAAAGCCCCTCACCTTCCACAGACCCTTGTTTTTATGCCCCAGAATCAGGTATCACCCAATGGTGGGATCAGATACCACCCAATGGTGGGAGCAGAATCAGGTACCACCCTAGGGTGGGAGCAGAATGCCAGGTCACACCCAAGGTAGGGCACAATCACCGATCAGGATAGGGTCAGTAACATAATAATCCCATAAAAATGTTTACATACACAACAATAATGAACACTAAAAGGGGCCTACCCATGAAGTATCATCTATTGGGTCTTGAGCATCCAGGTTACTTTCTGAAAGCAAACTAAAATAATCAGCATTATGATAAAACATATTCAATGAATGTGCACTGTAGCAGGAGTCTGGCATGCAATAACATATTCCATTGTTATCTGATTGGCTGAAGGAGGCAGGCCATCAGGATTGGAGTTGGAACCTGTATGGCGGCAGAGGACTCTGATTTAATTCTTAAAAAAATAAAAAATAAAAATAAATAAAAATAATTCTTCAAAGCCAATATACCCTTGTTGAGTTTTGAACTGTTTGATATATTAAGAGGTGAGAGAGCAGTGTTGAACTACTACTATTCTGTCATTGATGTCTTTCTTCAAGTCTATTAGCATTTTTTCTCCATATTTTGCTGTCTGCTCAATTGGTGTATATATACTTAGCAGTGTGATTTTTGATGTGTATATATATATCTTAATGATTAAGAAAGAAAATTATTTGTCATTTATAACCTTTTTTTCGTTTTCTTGGGTTTTTTTTTTTGTTTGTTTGTTTGTTTGTTTTTGGGCCACATCCGGCTGTGCTCAGGGTTTACTCCTGGTTATCTGCTCATATGGTCCGTCGGGATTCGAATCAACCACCTTAGATCCTGGATTGGCTGCTTGCAAGGCAAACACCCCTGTGCTATCTCTCCGGCCCCCATTTATAACTTTTTTAGGTTTAACTATCTGAAATTAATATGACCACCCCCACCTTTTATAGGAGATTTTACTTGTAGTATTTTCCTTCAACATTTGATTTTGTGTTTGCTCTGATTATTCAAATATGTTTCTTCCAGGCAGAAAAATATTGGATTTGATTTTCTGATCCATTTCTGCCATTCTGTCTCTCTTAATTAGTGAATTTATTATTTTATTGACATTCATAGATATTATTGTCATGGAATTTTGTGCCATCTTTTTGTAGACGTTTCATGTGTTTGTGGGTTTGTTTTTATTTAGAGTATCAAATTAATTACATTTTTTTTGTTTTGGCCACATTCAGTGTTGGCTCAGAAATCGCTCCTGGCATGGGGGACCATATCGGACACTGGGGGATCAAATCACAGTCCGTCCTAGACTAGCGAGCCAAGGAAGATGCCTTAAGGCTTGTGCCACCTCTCTGGTCCCTTAACTACTTATTTTTAAGATGGTTTTGAGTCTGAAAAGTTCCTGTAATATTTATCCATGAAGCTGTATATCCTTGCTTCAAACCTGGATACGACTGTAGATTGGTGAAGTGTTCTTGGTGAGGCATTCATTTTGTTAATTGTTTTTCACTGTATCCCACTATTGACTTTAGGCCTGCAGGGTCACTTGTGATAAATATGCTGTAAATCTTAAGGATACTACTGTGAATATATATTTTTATTTATTTTATATTTCTGCTTTCTATAGCTATAGTTTTCATCATTGTGGTTTCCCCAGGGATGCTTTTATTTGAGTATTTTAACTGGTAATCTCTGGGCATCCACAGTGTGGGTGTAAGTACTTTTCAGTTATAAAAACTACTCAGAAATTATTTCATTGAATGCTAATTCTTTAAAGGTTTTCTTCCTGACTTTCTGGGGCACCAATGATTCTTCTGTTGTTTCTGTTGAATATCCCCCCCAAAGTTCTATTGTAGTTGGTTTGCTTATTTTGAGAATTTTTCATTTTTATGTTTATTTATTTTAAGACTCCTTTTCATCTTCTGCTGTTGTCTGGAGGTGCATGCAGCTCATAGCCGAGTTCACTGTTTCAGCTGCCCTCAACAGTTGTTACTCTGCTTGTGAGGCCTTACAGTGAGTTTTTCATTTTGCCTACAAAGTTTTAGTTTTCTCATTTCTGTTTGAAATTTTTTTTACTTCTACATTCATATCTTCTTGCATCTTATTGGCTGTTTGTCCCATGGTTTATTTGAGTTCCTTGAACATCCTCAGCATTTCTTCTCCAAATTCTCTAACAAAGAGGGTATACAATGTCAGATACTATTTGGGTCTTTAGAACTACCATCTTCATGTAGCAAGAGTGGTTCATTTCTGTGTTGTTTTCCCATTGTAACCTTTTCACTATGGTGATGTTTTTATGTATGGGGGTGAGTTGAGGTCATTGCCTAGAAAAAAAATGCAAGGTCACAGAGTGAAGTGGAGCAACCATACTCTTTTCAGAATGCACTAACAGGGATCAAAATGTCTCTTCTGAGTCAGAGGATCTCACTGATATTTTTTTATCCTGCCTTTATTTTTTAAGGGGATAGTGGAATATGACAGAGCAGAGCTGGGGAGGTTAGAAGACCTTTCCCCTTGTCCTGCTACTTTGCTTTCTCTAATGACACACTGTTCTGAGGTAAAAAATGGCTCTTTTGAATCAAAGAGTACCTTGATGCTAATTTGTTGTTCTGTTTGTCTGCTTCCATTTCTTGGGACTGGATGATCTTTTTCTTTTCTATAACTAATTTGTAACTGCTGTAAACTGACCTCAAAGAACAAATTTCTCTTTACCTAGTCTTTCATTATAGTGGTAGCTATAAACTAAAATGCTTTGCAAATCTCTATCTGGGATCCGGGGATTGACTGTCAGTCAAACTGCAACATTTCCTCAGCCCCAATCAGTGTACTTGGAACTGTTTTGGTTTCCCTGAGATATTACAAAGGTACTAAATTTCCTGCTTAAGATTTAACAGTGCAAAGCTCTCAGAGTAAAAGACAGTAATCAATTCAAGGATGAATCTTTGACTCAATGGTTAATCTCGGATTTATTCCTCTAAAGATTTTCCAGTGGACTTTATTCTCCAACTCTGCTTGTCCTGAGCTAATGGTAGGATTTCCTATGTCATAATATTTATAATAAGCTGAGGGATAAGTATTACATAGAAGTCAATAAATCTAGAAAAATAAGAACAAAATTTATTCCCCTACTATAAGACATATCATACTCAAGAAAAAATATTTTTGATATAGACAACTATTTTAATAACATATTTCAGATTTTTTGTCTTTGTGTGTGCATGTGTTTTTTGTTTAGCATAATGTAATCATTACATGGTTTTAAGACCTTTATAGGAGAAATATTTTATGTGTGTCTTTTACATAGGAAGAGTTCATTATTGAGGGCAAGGGACAAAACTAATGAAGAAAAAACATGAAATATCTTTGATAAATTATGAAATTGCTTGAAAACTGATTATAGCAAGGGAATTTTGTAAATATACTAAAATAATTGAATGTGGTCTGTAAATAAGTTGTATTTTATGTAGATTATAAAATATATTTCAAACATGATAAGAAGTTCCTGTCTCTGGGCTTTTTTGCAAACAATAGATCAGAGCAGAATTTTTGTATCTTCTAATATTGATTATATTTCATTGCTTTTAAAGTTCTGTTTACTCATTTTTGTTAGCCAACATAGAAGCATGAAATTGCTTTAAAATGTTTAAAAGCTTAGATTTTTGTGCTTGGATCAGATATCACCTAAGGCACTTGCCTTAATGAAAACACAACCTGTTTAACTACCCAGCAGTATCCGATTGCCAAAAATACAGAGAAAACAAAAAGTTGTTCCCTTTATTCTCGAAGTTGTTCTTTGTTTTTCTTTCATTCAGATCTGTGCTTTTAGGTGATTGAGATCATTTATTATTTTTTATCTTTTCCAAAAATAGTTGTCAAAAAGATTATGCTCCTGCTCATGCATTGGGTTTGGAGTTTGCATTGTTTTTAATGAATATGTGTTCCTCAATTATTTTCTTTTTCTTTTCTTTATAAGTATATAAGATACTTATAATATATACTGTCTTGTACCTAAATTATAGAAATGTGGCTGCTTAATGGTGTGGCTACTTTTATTTTCTTACAAGTGACAAAGCATTATAGACATGTATATGTATTTCATACATTATGAAGTTTGGTAAGTTAGTATAAAATAAGTTTAAATTTAGTGTAAAGATTTAGTATAAAATTGGTATAGAATTCATAAAAAACATATATTACATCTAGAGAGAATAAAGTAAAAGACAAGAGAAGATGGAAGTAGAATGATGCAAGGTACCATAGCTACTTGGTTATTATTGTAAGTCAAAAAATGCAGGCTAAATCATAACTTTCTGTATATAATCATAACTTTCCTATTCCAAATTATTGACTTCAGTTCTATAACAAGCCTCAAGATATTTAAAAAATGTGGCATTTACTGTTAATGTTCATTTTTTTTTGTCACAGCTGACTGTGATTAGGACATATTCTTTGTTGGATGTTCAGGGGTTACTCCCAGAAGTGTTCAGTGGACCATATGTGGTGTAGACAGGAGCTAAACCAAGATATGCCATATGCAAATAACTTAAACCCTGTACTGTCTCCAAGTGCTTCTTGAAGTTCATTTCATAGTCTAGTTATTACTAACTTGGAAGAAATTCTGCAGTTAAGGACAACCCTAAGTTTATTTTAAAGCTCTCTAGAATCATTCTACATCATGTATAAAAGGTTCAGTAAAAGAAAATAGAGAGATTCAAAGCAATATCCCTAGTCTCCATCTCCATGCTTAGGACTTAAGAATCTTGGGCAAAGACAACTCAATCTTTTATCTTCAAGTCAATCTTTGAAACCAACAAAGATGTATTAGTATTAAAAATTAATTTATAGGAATTGGTAACAAACAGGTTGATTTATTGATAATTAATTCTTTATTAATAAATATAGAATATATTTAGAATATCTATACTTTTCCTAGTCCATCTTTCGCTAAATATAGATTATGTTCAAGTACTATTTTTAACTGTGATAATCTCTGGATTTTCTTAGCTGAGAGAAAAATCTCTTTCTTGTGAATTCATCTTTGTTTTTCCATATACACGTTCTGACTGTTTAAAGCTAGCACATTTTTAAATAATCTCAATTCCACATCTCCAATCTGGTCCTGTTACTCAAAAGCCAAGAAGCAAAAATGCCTTTTGGGCACTTAGATTTTTAAGTTTTGTAAAAGCCGCGTGTTCTCATATGCAACTGTTCTCACCATACAAGCTCATCCCCTAAAGAACCCTGCGGCTTAACTGCTATGTTTTGTCTGAGCTCTCAATTTTCTGAATTGTGTTAGTGTCATTTCATATCATCATTTTCCTTCATTTTCTTTATATCTCCAGTTACTATGGTTCATTGAATTTCTTTCAAAATTGTTGCCAATTTACATAATTCTTTACATTTACTCCATCATGTTTAACATTTACCACCTTGATAACTTTTCCCTGGATTACTAGAACAATTTTCTGAATGATATGCATTACCATGACTTTGAATTTCTGAGTTAACTTCTTTGAATTAACATCAAGCATAGCCCTCAGATTACCTGCCTTATTTACCATGAGCCTTGATGGCTCATGCTATTTTTGATCAGTTATCTGATATTCCTAGTATTTATAAATAAGAATACATAGTGGGAATAAAATTCAACCTAGTATCTCCTTATACATTTTAGAGATGGAAACGCCCACAAAATTCAATTCTACTGAATTACTAAAGAATATAAAATTTGTATAGCAAATTATTAATTATGTACACAGTTTAATTTGGTAAATAATTTTTCTTGTTACTTGAACAAAATGGAGAATATGGAGAATGTTCTTATTTATTAAGGATAGAAATAATTATGGCCTAATTATGGCCATACAGATATTCAGAAGTCATTTATATAAATAGAGAATAACTATACTGGAAAATAAACTGATCAGTTTTGGAAGGAAACAGTGAACTGAGACTGATTGGGTGTATTTTTTGGGAAATGTCTTCTTAGCAGAGAATAAGAACCAAATTTCTAAATATATAGTGCATAGAAATTAAGAAGTTGGCAGAAATATGAAGGGTCAAAAGGGAATTTTAGACAAAGAATTATCTCTTAAAATTCTCTCCAGTCAATTGGATCACATATAAAAGATATAATAAAGGTTGGAAAAAGGAAATGTAGATAAGATAAATAAAAATAAGTGACTTATGAGAATGTTGTTTGGAATTTTGACTTTGTAAGTATAGGAGAGGAGCTAGTCAGAAATGAGAATTTTTGAAGAATATTACCTGACCACATGATGAAAATAAGGTAACACAGTGAAAAACTAAAATCATTTCATTTAAAACTAGAACAAGGCATAGATTTCCACTGCCTTTACATCTATTCAATAAAATATTAGAAAACCTGGCTATAACAATTAGGCAAGAAAAAAATCAAAGGGACCAAAAAAGGAAAAAAAAGTTAAATAATCATCATTTTCAAATGAGATGAGAATAAATATAAAAACCCTAGAAATTTCAGAACAAAACATTTAAAGAAATTAACCAATACAGCAGAAGGCCAACCACAATGTCAATACAAAAAGCAGTAATATTTCTATATGCAAAATTAAACTGGAAGAGAAAGCAATCAAAACATATTTTATTCAAAATAGTAACAAAGTATCATGTATGTAGGAATCAACTTAGCAAAAGAGGTGAAGTATTTATTCTATAAAAATGCTAAGTCATACAAGAAAGATATAGAAGATTCAGAAAATACAAAAAATTTCCTTGTTCATGTTTTGAAAGACCTTATATTGTCAAACTGACAATGATACTTAAATTATTAAGCAGATTCAACACAATTCTCATCTAAATTCAGATGATATTTTTCAAGGACTTAGAACATTCAAAAATAAAGTGCGTACGGAATAAAACATCACTCAAAGTAGCCAAAGTAAGATTGAGAAATAAGAAACTGGGAAGTATTTCCTACCATAACTTGAAAATACACAATAAACATATAGTGATCAAAAAAAATAAGCAATATGGTTAATCCTCAACCAACAGGTTAAATTGAGTATCCAGGAATAAGTCCTCACATCTGTGTTCAATTAAATTTCATGAAGGAACTGAAAACAGGATATAGGGTAAAGATCAGCTCTTCAAAAAATTGTGTCAAAGTCAGAGTGATAGCACAGTGATAGGGCATTTGCCTTGCATGTGGCAGACCTGTGATGGACCTGGTTTTGATCCCCAGTATCCTCCCCTGGCAGGAGGGATTTCTGAGCACAGAGTCAGAGCAATGCCTGAGTGCCACTTGATCTGGCCAAAACCACTCCAAAACTCAAAATTGTGTTGAGGGAACTGAATTACCACATGTAAAAATTGAAGCTGAATTTATATATCACACTTTATGCAAAAGTAACTTCACAGTAAGTCAACAACCTAGAGGTCATTCCAGGAAACATAAAACAATTTGAAGAAAATGTAGTCAGAATTTTAAATATTTGGACCTCAACATTGCCTTAATTGATACAAGCCCACTGGCAAAAGTAACAGATTAAAAAAAATTAAAAAAAAAACAAATGGAACTACAACAAATTGGACAATTTCTGCATAAAAAATAAAACATGGGATAAAAATAAAAGATCCTCAACTGAGAAAATATTTCATAAAGCATATTGGGTAAAGGGTTGGTACTCAAAATATATAAAGTACTCAGACAAATCTTCAACATGAACAAAAATTCCAAATATCCTACCAGAAAATAGATAAAGAACATGCACAGACAGTTCACTTAAAAAGACATGCCAGATAGTCAAAAGGCATGTAGAATCACTTACTGTCATCACTTATTATTAAAGAAATACAAATAAACACTGAGATACCTTACATCAATGAGAATGGTAAACCTAAATTTAACTGGTAAAAATCTGTCTTTTCAGAATATGATGAAAATGAAACTCTCATTCAATGATGGTGGGATTATTGTCTGTTTAAACCTCTATAAAAATCAGTGTGGAGAAGTTTTAGAAAAGTAAAATTCAACAATAAGATCCAGCAATTGTCCTCCTGATACACAAAATCTAGTCCAAATGCACACAAACATACACCCAAAATGAAATGTTCACACTATTGTGTACAGTAGCACTTAAAATATGGATATGAAAAAATAGTATATAAAATGAAATTAAATATCAAAGGACAAATGAGTGAATTATGAAGTTGTTTGATATATACATACTGTAATGCTGTGCAGCTACAAGAAAAAATGAAATCACACAACTTACTATAGTTTGGATGGAAATGCAGGATATTATACTAAATAAAGTGATCAGAACGATAAACATGAAATGATCTTGCTTATTGTTGTATATAAAATAATGGTGAGGTATAAAAGATAAGTTCTGGGGCCAGTAAGATAGTGCATTTTGTATGGTATTTATCTTGCATATGGCTCTTCCAAGTTAAATCCCTGGCACCCCATCTGGTTCTGCAAACCCTCCAAGAGTGATTCCTGAGCTTGATTCAGCCATGAGCACTACCAGTTGTGGCTCCAATCTCCCCTCAAAAGAGGGAATGCCTAGATTACTGTTGTTCCTCAAGTAAAAGTAGAAGAAAAGAAAGAAATAAAGTAGGGAGTAAGAAGAGTTGGACGGGGCCGTTGTCATAAGCTTCAGGCACATAGGTGTTGTAGAGGTGTGATAAATGTATTCATTCAAACCACAAAGCCAATGGCAATGAGATCCAAACATCGACCAAATTACAAGCTGTGCCTCCAAAGGAGGTAGAATATGGGAGGGAATATGGGGACACAGTTTAAGGTAATTTAACCCTAGTGGTGGAATTGGTACTGGAATATTACATACCTGAATCTCAACTATAGCTTTGTAAGTCACGGAGCCTTAATCCTTTAAGTCATTCTGAAAAATTTCTTTCTATTGAAGGACTTTCAACTTTCTTCCTAAAATCATGAATATGACAGAGATGTCTGCTTTCACCATTACTCTTTAATACTTTACTGTATGTTTTAGTCTATGCTATTGGTCAATAAAAAATATATTTTAACATCCAGATAGAAAATAACTTCCTGCTTACTAAGGACATCATCTTACACAAAAACCTAAAGAAAGAAATATGTACAATTATTATGAAAAAACATTTTAACAAGGGTTCAAAATATAGAATAATGTACAAGTAACATTGTACTTAAATATTAACAATAATATTGAAAATGAATATTTGAAAGTAAAATTAAGAAAACAATTATAACAAGAATTACTAAAGTATTTTGAAACAAAATTAACATAATTACTAAAAGACATATTCAGATAAGTTTAATATAATTAATGTAGTAAAATAACACTATCCATCTAAATATTAAATTAAGCCTCTAAATCTGAAGAATATCTAGTGTAAAAGAATTGTGAATGTGGGGAAAATAAAAATTCCTTAGAGAACACAAAATAGTAATTATGAACATAAAAGTTGATGAAAATAAATATAATTCTGTAAAATTTTTAAGGAAAAAATAAGCAGAACAGAGGATGATTTGCAAATGATATAGCTTACAAAGGCTGATACTAATACATTTTAAATTACAATATATAAATAAGAACAATTAAAAATAAAAGAGGGTATTCTTAAACTAACATTCAATAGAATATTTATGGATTGTAAGTTATAATATAAAAATTTTGTATACATAGTCAAGAGAAAACTTAAGCTACAATGAATGAGATATCACAACAATATTACAAGTTAAATTATTTAAGGCTGAATATAAAAAGAGTAACAATTTCAAATTTGGAGAGGATGTAGTGTAATTGAAGCTCTCATATGTTGCTAGTGGCAATATAAAACAATACCAAAATACATATATTTTTCATGGATGAAAATTTAAGCATACATCTACCTACTATGCAATAGTTTCTTTTGTGTAATAATGAGGAATTAGGAGAAAAGAAACCAAAAATATATTCAGGAAAGCCCTCAAAAATACACAAAATACTTATATCAGTCAAAAACAGGTGTGAACTAAAATAGCCACTTAGAATAAGCAAATTATTATTTACCTCTTCTCAGGAATATTACTTAGTAACAAAAAATAAAGTGCATATCTGTAAGAAAATAGCAATGTTAAAGAGCCATAAAGAAATGTATGTATCCACCAGAAGCATTTTTGGTGATATTATTTATATTCTCAGGCAGTTTGAGGTAGAGAATATGCTTGGAAAAGGATATTGCAAAGGGTATAACTAAAGGAGGCTATCGGTCATTTGTAGTAAAGTTGTTATGTGAAGAGAATTTGAACCTAATTACTAAGGAGAAATGGAAGTCTTTAAAATGAACAAAATGAAGGGCAAATGAAGTCCCATGATCTTGGAATCACTATTTAGAAGAGTATAAAAGAGTGGATGATGCACTATGTTTATCGCACTATGTTAAGGTCCAATAAGACTGGGGAAAACATCTAATTGTTCATTCAACTCTATTCATTCCCTGCACAGTTCAAAGATATATAGTCCATATAGTGTATTTCCCTGAAGCTATACACCTGCTCAGTATGTTTATGTAAAGATATAGAGATATAACAAACTTGTCAAAAATTGTTTCGTATACAGTTTTAGGACAAGAAATGTTACAAACCTGTAAATAATTACCTCAGAAAAATCACATCCTAAGGCAAAATAAAACACATAAGCATCTGCTCACATATAAATACACATGCTTGTATCTGATAATCATAACAAAATAAGTTTCTTGATGTATTTGCAGTTTGTCATAGAGGTTAGATACTCAAAACCTTCATGTTATATACAAAATCATGAAGAATATTAAATGTAATGGAGACTTTTAGACGGACATATCAATTACATAGATATAAATAGATTACATATAAATAATTACATATAAAATATAGATTACATAGATATAAGTAGATATACATTTGTTAATAAATAAAAATTAATAACTACCATAGAAGTACTTTCAAAAAAATTAACTCTGTGTTATCATTGAAGAAGGAATGAATATGTTGAAGGTAGTAAGGAAATAGATCCAGTGAAATTGGTAAATATTCAATAAGGGGGTCTGTTTTAAAAAACTGTCATGACAATGGAAGACAATAAAATATAGAGTCCAGTCAATAATAAAATTACTTATTATTTGTCAACTAAATGCAAAGCATGATCATAAATTGGATACTGTTTTGATGGAACAAATAGTGATGAATAAAATTATGGAACAACTGACAAGATCCCAAAATTGGCTACCAGTTAAGTGACAGCATAAAATCAGGATTAAAGATCCTGGCTTTTAAGTAGCTTTATAATTTTGCAATGGATAATTCATTAAAACATACAACTGGAGTAATAAAATAAAAATAATATCTAGTCTTTACTGTATGATTCAATAATTTTAAGATATTAATATAGATGAATATACCATGGAGTCTACCATAAATAATAGAAGGAAGAGGAAAGAGAAGCAACAAAGGGAATATAAAGTAATTGCTGAAAAAATTGTCAACTTAGATAAAAAAAGCATATGTGAACTATTTGTATAATCATAGATACATTTTTGTTTGTTTGTTTTTGGGTCACACCCTGCAGCTCTCAGGGATTATTCCTGGCTCTAAGTCAAATATCGCTCCTGGAATGCTCAGGGGACCATATGGGATACCGGGATTTGAACCACCTTCCTTCTACATGCAAAGCAAATGCCCTACCTCCATGCTATCTCTTCGCCTCGAATCATAGAAACTTTTATCTAAACTTACTATTAACTGAAAAGGTTAAATTTAACAGTAAACATAAAGTTTACAATGAAGAGGTGAGGTAGAGGGTTTTTCTAAGAGTCAAACGGCTTAGGAGCTAAGAAAAAGAAAGAAAAATATTTCTTTGATATCTAACATGTAATCAGGTATCATATGAAAACTGCTTTTCTATTTAAAATATGAAACAGACAAAATATTCTAATGTAAACAACTTCTAATACCCAATAAATTTTCATAATTTTATTTGTCTTTATCAAAACTGTATTTAAAACTTTTTCAGTATTCTACAAGGAAAGAAATTAGTAAAGAGGTTTAATACAGGAAAACACTTTCCACTTTTATTATCATCCATTGAGATCTAGGTTTAGGGACACTAAATTTTTATTTCTTTTGATTCAGATTTGGATATTATTTTATTAGGTTCTCAATTGTCATATGGCAATTAATATTGTCACTATTTCAGGTCATTGATAGTAAATACACTAAAGTAGGGATATAGAAATGACACTATCTCTTTTCCAGAACATTTTTTACTTGCCATGCATTTAATTTATTCCACAGGGAAATTTGAAAATAGATTTACCCTTTCCTGAAAGCTACATGTCTTATAAGTAATTCAGTCCTCAAACTAAAATCAATATTGCATAGAAAAACATAATATAGTATCCTAGCTCTCTAGTGAAGCAGTCACAGGTGTTCACGTTTTTCTGTTTCATATTTTATTTTAAAATATTACTGTAATAAGAACACTACATCAAAAAACTAAAAACCAAAGCATAAAATGCCTACAGTTTATGTAGAAAGTTACCAAAGTAGGTAACTCTCCTTATTTATGGTGCCTGTAAACCTCTTTATATAAAAATTCTTATTTTGCAATATAAGGGAATATTTGGCATAGGACACTATTTCATAATTAGCACTATACCTACATTGCTATGCTGCCATAGTGTTTTCTTTTCTCTCTTCTCTTTTACTTTTATCACCACTATCTGTGGTATCAACTCCCCCACCATGGTAAGCAACCCCTTACCATGTCATTCAAACCCTCCCCATAGAAACTAATGATAGAAAACTAACATAGTCTTTTATAATCTGCATACTAGTACATACAGATTTATGTGATCAAAAATTCATATTTTAATACCAGAACTGATAATTACTTAGTAATAGAGTAACTATATTGGCACTTTAATAATCATATATAAATTTAACTTGTAATTAAATATTTTAAACACACATAAATTTTAAGATTATAAATCAGTAGGCTTTAAATTACAGTAAAAGTTTTTGTTATGTTTTTCATATAAATTAAACATTTGCTGACACTAGCCAAGCAATTTTTTTGTTTTGGTGTTTGGGTCATACCCGGAAGTGTTCAGGGGTTACTCCTGGCTCCATGCTTAGAAATCGCTCCTGGCAGTCTCTGGGGACTATATGGAATGCTGGGATTCAAACCACCGTCCTTCTGCATGCAAGGCAAATGCCCTGCCTCCATGACACTAGCCAAGTATTTTAAGTTTCTTCATTCTTTTTGATAATAATCTTGCCCACACCTAATTTTTCTCTCTTTAGTTATACATATGCATATATATTTCTGATATTATTTATAGAATGTCTTCAACATCATTAGTTATGCTTTCTTGGAGCAAATTTTAGTAGGTATATTTACAATTATTTTGTGTAACTTTCATTAACTGTCAAAATCAAAATAACACCTGAGAGCCTTGGTAATTAAAAGTTAAAAGGCATGGGGCCGGGCGGTGGCGCTAAAGATAAGGTGCCTGCCTTGCCTGAGCTAGCCTTGGACAGACCGCGGTTCGATTCCCCCTGTCCCATATGGTCCCCCAAGCCAGGAGCAACTTCTGAGCACATAGCCAGGAGTAGCCCCTGAGCGTTACCGGGTGTGGCCCAAAAAAAAACAAAACAAAACAAAACAAAAAAAAGTTAAAAGGCAGAATCAGGGACTAGGGAGATAGTACCAGAGTTAAGAAGCTTGCCTACACGCAGCAGAATTTGCCTGGCTCAATCGCCAGCACTTTCAGGAGTTAATTATTTGCATAGTGGCAATGTTACTGGTTATGACCCTAGAAGAAAACAAAACAAGACAAAAAAAGAAAGTAAGAATGGAACTTCAAAGAGAATATAAGAGTAAATTTTCAGGAAGCGCCCTGTCCTTTGTACCTGACAGGTGACATATATGAATCATACAGGGATTAGATAATATATTAATTAGGCACATCAGGTAAGTGGGAAAAGGTTGAAAACTTCTTTATGTTTGTTTCATTTATTAGTTTTATGTAAATGAAATTACATTTTAGATTCTGTATTATATATTTATAATTATTTATAAGGATAATTTATATATATGACTATGAACATTATGTATTTATGAACATCTTTCTTTTGTCCCTTAACAATTTGAAAATGCTATCTTTCCAGAGTAATAGCCAAGTACTAATTATTTTCAATGGCTAACTATAAAATAGATATATTAAAAATAGAATCAACCGCACTTTATTGTTAAACTTTCAGATTATTTTCAGGCTTGAGCCTTGGAACAATGTGTTAAAAAGGAGCTTAATATACAATATTTATTGCTGTAGTTATTATTTCTATAAAACTTTTTATTTTACTTAAGAATAACAATATTCTTAAGAAGAATAATTCTTGGGGATGGAGTGGTGGCAGAAGCGGTAGGGCATCTGCCTTGCATGTACCAGCCTAGTATAAACTGCGGTTCAATCCCCTCAGGGTCCCGTATGGTTCCCCAAGTCAGGAGCGACTTCTGAGCACATAGCCAGGAGTAACCCCTGAGTATCACCAGGTGTTCCCTCCCCTACACACACACAAAAAAAGAATTTTTATTATTTTCATACTTCCTTTCTTGTAGTCATTGTAATGATCTGGATTCACACACACCCACACACCTAGAGTGGTCATGCTTGTTGAAAATTGCTGTTCAGTTTGTGGAGTTCACACACTCAGTGCTGTGTTCACCAGAATTCATATATTCTTACTCATTGCTAAATGCTGGATGGTCCAAAATTGTAAAGCTAAAAGATCACAGACAGCTGAGAGGCCAGGCATGAACAGTAGAACCATTGGCACTGTACATGGTGAAGGCAGTAGTAGAAAAGATAGACCTCACTGTTTTATGATTGATAACAATGCAGGCACTCAGCTCTGGACGATACCTCAGGTCCTCCAATAGGATAAATTCTTAAAGTCTTGGTGTAAGGAGTGAGGAATGTGGTTAAAGTGGTTGCCTTCCACATGGCCAATCCCAGTTTGATCTCAGGTACTGCAGGGATGGGTCCCTAAATACCATCAGAATGACCTCTGAACAAAGAAAGAAATAAGCCCTGAGAAAAACTAGTTGCAGTCCACTCACCCAAATAAAGTGAATAAATATAATTAAAATTTTTGTTTTCTTTTGAACTAGAGCTTGATATCACTATGTTTCACATATCATGATACAATATTTTTTAATCAAACAAAGTCCCCAAAATGAAATCAATAGAATTCATGTTACACTTGAATAAATAGCATGTTAAAAAGGTTTATATGTAGAGGAACTGCAGATGATTTTAGATTCTTAGGGTAGTAGTATCAAATTATCATGACATGAACAGGGGAAAATTTGTGGGACCACAAAAACAAAAATGATCAGACACTATTAAAAGCAAGTTTACATGTCAACATACTACCAGCATTTATAATGATACTATGCATGATCCAGGCACTATACTCTGAAGCAGTAATAATTTCTTCAAGGATAGAAGAAAACTTTCAGTAGCCAGCACTGATCTGCAAGGTTGGCTGTTAAAAGTCTTTCCAGTCAGAAACTTCTCATCTCGTTGATTAATTTGAGCAGCTTTCTTTATTGCCCAGTTTTGTTATTGTTTATTTTTCGTTTGTTTTTTTTATTTGTTTGTTTTTGGGTCACATCCCGGCAGCGCTCAGGGATTACTCCTGGTTCTATAATCAGAAATCGCTCCTGGCAGGCTCAGGAGACCATATGGGGATGCCGATATTTGAACCACCATCCTTCTGCATGCAAGGCAAACACCTTACCTCCATGCTATCTCTCTGGCCCCGTTCTTGTTTATTTTTTAATTCTATTTTGTTTCACTGGAAAATTTGCTCAATTTTAATGTTAAGCATGTATAAGTTGCTTTGTTACATAAAAAATAATGTGACAAAATAAAATATTTTCATATAAAGTTTTTTATTTTGTTTTATTTAATATTATTTTATTTTATTTTTTGGATCACTACCGGCAGTTGCTCAGAGGTTACACTCGACTGTGCTCAGAAATTACACCTGGTAGGCTCAGGGGACATGTGGGATGATGGAGATTAAAAACCAGGTTGGCCACTGCAAGGCAAACTACCCTACCCACTGTGCTATCGCTTCGAGGCCCTAACTTTTTATTTATTCTCACAATTACTCTTAACACCAAAGTTACTATAGAGCCTCAAAAGCAGATAACTAATACATTGTCCAGATTGAGACAGTATAGGAAGATAAAAAGCATACAATGCTAATGTATATCTACAACAAAATACATAATTTTGTTATCAACAGGACAGTGTTATAACATAAAACATATGTTTTCCATTCCCCAGAATAATATGAACTCTTTTGAATTTTAGGTTTTCATGGGCCCATAGGCTAAACCTTACCAGAAAGTGATGTATATTCTCTTAAAAGAGTAGCCCATATTCAAAGCTCACAAATATCCCATGAAAATGTCATAATCAGGAGGTCATATGATTTTTTTCTTTTACTGACTTCTATCACATGCTATCTTCTCAGTCAGATGTTGAGTTTGAATGTCTAATGAAGCCTGATTGCTGATTCTGCAAGATAGACTGGTGAGTGCTGTAGCAATGGGAATACCTGGTGCATTCATATGACAGCTGTTCTCTTGATCATCAAATGTCTTTATCTGAAGAAGTTTTATAATAACTAGACATTTTTCCTTTTTACTGAATTGAGACTCGTGTACTAGTATGTATAACAGCAAAAAACATTAAAGACAATAAAAACCAAACAGGTTAGGCAAATAAATCTCATATGAAATTGAACCCTTGTTGGCTTCATGCAAAAAAAAAAAAAAAAAAAAAGTCTTCCTTTTTGTTTCTGTTTGTTCATTTATTTTTTGGTCACACCTGTGGCACTCAGAGGTTACTCTGCTCTGTGGCTCAGAAGTCACTCCTGCACTCCTAGCAGGCTCCAGTGACCATATGGGATGCCAGTATTTGAATTGTGATCTGTCCTGTGTTAGCTGCAGCAAGGCAAATGCCTACCGGCCTGCTATCACCTCCTGTCCACCCCTTTTTTTTTTTTTTGATCTGACTTTCTGTTTTTAAAGTAAGACATAGATTCTTTTTTAAGGAAATTGAGATTCGCTAAATGTAATTAGGCTGTTCATTACTATTAAGAAAAGTATGCATATCTGAGTTTCAGTTTTCCCTACTGCCCTCACAAATTTAAATAATAATAATGATAAAATCTATATTAAAGTTTTTATTACTGCTTGGCAGGCAAGAGTAAATTAGAGTTTGCATCAATCTTTTTAAATAATTTTATTGAGATCAATGTGAATTTTTTAAATAATTTTTTATTGAGATCAATGTGAATTACAAATCTTTCACAGTTATATGCATCAATCTTGTACTTTATATACAAAATATTATTCATTGGTAAAAAATAAGTACATAAATGAGAGTGTGTGCTTCTCCTATAAAAACTTCATCTTGGATGGAAAAAATGAACTCTCATTCCATCTAGTCCTGGATTAAGTAAAGAAGCAGAGAAGAAAAAAATGTGGCTTTTTCTTACACAAAGGATTTTCTTCATATCTATAAGTTATATTCTAGTAATCTTTAACAACCAAGACCTTTTGCTTTATTTGTATCATTTTCTGATTATCAATGATATAATTGCTTCCATTGTGATGATTTCAGAAGGATACTACCAAATGTAAAGTTGAGTAGAGATGCAAATAACTGGTTCTTACAAAACCACTACAAGACCATCTCAATAAAACAGTTGAAAGAATATCTTACCTTTGAGGCAGAAAGATAGCACAGTAGTTAAGGTGCTAGGTTTGCACATGATAGATACGGCTTCTCCCAGAATCTCATATGAACCCTTTAGCCCTACCAAGGGTGGTATATGTGCAAAGAGTCAGGGGTAATTCCTGAGCCCTACCAAGTTTGGAAAGTTCTCTCTCTCTCTCTCTCTCTCTCTCTCCTCTCTCTCTCCTCTCCTCTCTCTCTCTCTCTTTCTCTCTCTCTCTCTCTCTTTCTCTCTCTCTCTCTCTCTCTCTCTCTCACACACACACACACACCTTCTTGCTTTCTTCATCTTCTCCCTTCTTCTCTCTCTTCCCCTCTATCTTCCTCTTTTCTCTCTCTTTACACACACACACACACACACACACACACACACACATATCTTAAATTTTTGTTTTGTTTTGTTTTTTGTTTTTGTTTTTGAGTCATACCTGGCAGTGCTCAGGGGCCGCTCCTGACTCTATGCTCAGAAAACGCTCCTAGCAGGCTCAAGGTACCACATGGAATGCCGGGATTTGAACCACCATCCTTCTGCATGTAAGGCAAATTCCCTACCTCCATGCTATCTCTCCAGCCCCAACATATATATATATATATATATATATATATATATATATATAAATTCATGTCCTCATAACATTAAAATATCTACTTAATTGAAAATGAATTGAGTTGGGCATGGTAGAACTGTAGAAGTAAAGAATTTGTGTTCATGATTTACAGTGATAAGATGTATGTATATATATAGATAGATAGATGATCAGAAGAAAGTTAAACATTAAATATGATTCCTGCAAAACTATTCCCAAGTCAAAATATCATTTATTTCAAGCACATTCGAGAAAATAATTGGTTGTTGTTGTTTGGGGAAGTCTATGACTAAAAGTAGAACAAACTATGACCCCAAAGAGTTATCCATTCTTTTTTAGTCCATGACCAAAATTTGAAATTATTACATATTAAAAACTATACTACTTTGTGTGTGTGTGTGTGTGTGTGTGTGTGTGTGTGTGTGTGTGTGTAGTGGGGACTGCGTTACATATGAAACCCTATCATTAACAGTATTAGCCAACCATGGTGCCTACATAAAATTTTAAATACTTAAATTGTAAATTATTCTTTAAAGCACAAGTGGTCCCTTATGTACCACTAGATATATTCCTGGGAGCCCCCAGTACCTCTGAGTCTATTTTATCACTGTCTAAGCAGCATTGTATCAGTTTGATGTGGTTGACTGAGAATCACCAAGAATACCTCCTAGGATCATTAGTATGGCTTAGGAGTCTTTTCTCCACTCCAAGTAAGGCACTTCTTAAATCAAAATTTTCTTACATATATTAACTTATTCTATTTTATTATTATTCATTCCAAGTGTGAAAAACTCAGGACATAGGGAATTTTGCAATTTTTTTTTTTTGCAGTTTCTGGATGATCTGACTCACATGTGCTACCTTTAAAAAATATTAGGAAAAAACCGGCTATCCTTTGCAAAAGCTGGCTCCCTGTGTGTGACACCAGGCGGGGAAAATCCGCGAAAGTACACCGGCCCAGTGGGGCTCAGCTGTGAAAGACTGTGAGTGTGACCTGTCTATGTCTGTCTACTGTCCTCTTGCGTGAAACTCTTGCGAGTGGGGCAAAAAGAGCCTCCAGAAACCTCGCTCGCCCAGACGCCATTTTCAGGGAGGGACTTCAGAGCATAAAAGCCGGCTATCCTTTGCAAAAGCTGGCTCCCTGTGTGTGACACCAGGCGGGGAAAATCCGCGAAAGTACACCGGCCCAGTGGGGCTCAGCTGTGAAAGACTGTGAGTGTGACCTGTCTATGTCTGTCTACTGTCCTCTTGCGTGAAACTCTTGCGAGTGGGGCAAAAAGAGCCTCCAGAAACCTCGCTCGCCCAGACGCCATTTTCAGGGAGGGACTTCAGAGCATAAAAACCGGCTATCCTTTGCAAAAGCTGGCTCCCTGTGTGTGACACCAGGCGGGGAAAATCCGCGAAAGTACACCGGCCCAGTGGGGCTCAGCTGTGAAAGACTGTGAGTGTGACCTGTCTATGTCTGTCTACTGTCCTCTTGCGTGAAACTCTTGCGAGTGGGGCAAAAAGAGCCTCCAGAAACCTCGCTCGCCCAGACGCCATTTTCAGGGGGGGGACTTCAGAGCATAAAAGCCGGCTATCCTTTGCAAAAAGCTGGCTCCCTGTGTGTGACACCAGGCGGGGAAAATCCGCGAAAGTACACCGGCCCAGTGGGGCTCAGCTGTGAAAGACTGTGAGTGTGACCTGTCTATGTCTGTCTACTGTCCTCTTGCGTGAAACTCTTGCGAGTGGGGCAAAAAGAGCCTCCAGAAACCTCGCTCGCCCAGACGCCATTTTCAGGGAGGGACTTCAGAGCATAAAAACCGGCTATCCTTTGCAAAAGCTGGCTCCCTGTGTGTGACACCAGGCGGGGGAAAATCCGCGAAAGTACACCGGCCCAGTGGGGCTCAGCTGTGAAAGACTGTGAGTGTGACCTGTCTATGTCTGTCTACTGTCCTCTTGCGTGAAACTCTTGCGAGTGGGGCAAAAAGAGGCTCAGAGGAGCACGGCCGCTCCGCTTCGCTACGCGGCCGTGCACTCTTTCTAAGGAAAGAACTCCATTGCAACAAGAAGGAAAAATCACACTAAGAACAGCGCTATATCACAGAAGCAAACATTTCTCTCTGGACTGTCTTCTCTGTTACATGCTCGGGCCTAAGATTTGACCCAGTGTGAGGCTTCATCCACGGAGGACTCCCCTCCCTTAGAGGCAAGTCAGCCCATCCAGAAAGGGAGGAGCCAGAGGAGTGTGCTGCCTACATCATATAGACAATGAATACCACTACAACACGTAGAAAAACCCCACAATACAAATGTGACAATGGGGAAACAGCGCAGGCCAGCATCAGACATAGAGAATGAAGATGACAATTCTGAGGACCAGATAATGACTGAACAACTAATCAACCTCTCAGATAAGGACTTTAGACTAGCAATATGGAAGGTGCTCAACAGACTCCAAGAAACCATGGATCGAGTTGAACAGAACACTAATAAGAACCAAGAAAATATGAAGGCAGAAATGACAAAACTCCAAACTGAAATAACATGTCAACTAACAGGCCTGAAAAACTCAGTAAACGAAGTGAATGACAAAATGGATAAGCTCTGGGACAGGGTATCAGAAGCTGAGAATAGACTTGGTGCTGTGGAAGATGAGATACATAACAATTCCATACAGCAGGAGAGATTGGACAAAAACTTAAAGCAAATGAGCAGACAATGGAAAAATTAGTCAAAGAATGGGAACAGACGAAAATAGAAGTCTATGATAAGATCAACAGAAACAACTTAAGAATCATTGGAGTCCCAGAGACCCAGGAAGAAAATTTCCAGGAAGAATCAATGGTCAAGAACATCATTAAAGAGAAACTTCCAGAGCTAAAGAATATATGTGATCAAATCCTGCATGCCCGAAGAGTACCAACCAAAAGAGACCCCAGAAAAACCACCCCAAGACACATCCTAGTCACAATGACAAATCCCACAGATAGAGACAGAATTCTGAAAACAGCAAGATCAAAAGGGGAAATCATGTTCAAGCAAGCTTCCCTGAGATTTACAGCAGACCTGTCACCAGAAACGCTCAATGCCAGAAAGCAGTGGTGGGATATTGTGACAAGACTGAATGAAATGAATGCTTCACCCAGAATACTATACCCAGCAAAACTCACTTTCCGGTTTGATGGAAGAATACATGGTTTCACAGACAAAAAACAGCTCAGAAACTTCACAGACACAAAACCAGTCTTAAGAGAAAAACTGAAAGACCTAATCTAAGACAAGACTACCCAAAAGACACACCAAATTTTGAAATAAAGATGGCGTTAAATCCCAGGACAATTCTTTCTCTCAACGTCAATGGACTAAATGCACCAGTTAAGAGACACAGAGTGGCTAAATGGATCAAAAAACTCAATCCAACCTTCTGCTGCCTACAAGAAACGCACCTGAATAGTCAGAACAAACATAGACTCAAAATAAAAGGCTGGAGAAAAGTTATCCAAGCAAACAACACCCATAAAAAAGCTGGAGTGGCCATACTAATATCAGATAATGCAAACTTTATACTCAGGAAGGTTGTAAGGGACAAAGACGGACATTTTATATTAATCAAGGGGTACGTAGAGCAGGAAGAATTCACTCTCCTAAACATATATGCACCGAATGAGGGGCCAGCAAAATATTTAATACAACTGCTGACAAATCTGAAAAATATATCAACAACAACACAATAATTGTGGGGGACCTAAACACGGCTTTGTCAACACTGGACAGGTCAACCAGACTGAAACCCAACAAGAATATACTAGACCTGAGGAGAGAAATGGAAGAAAGAGGCCTAGTGGATATATATAGGACACTCCATCCCCAGAAACCTGGATACACATTCTTCTCCAATGTACATGGGACATTCTCCAGGATAGACTACATGCTGGCACATAAAACATACCTCCATAAGATCAAGAGGATAGAAATTTTGCAGACTACCTTCGCTGACCACAAGGCTCTGAAATTATTTGTGAACTCCAAAGGGACTCAGAAGAAACACTTTAACACCTGGAAGTTAAACAGCCTCATGCTCAATAACCAGTGGGTCCGAGATGAAATCAAGGAGGAAATAAAAAGGTTCCTGGAAACAAATGACAATAAAGACACAAACTCTCAGAACTTATGGGACACAGCAAAAGCAGTACTGAGAGGAAAATTTATAGCTTTGCAAGCACACATCAGGAAGGAAGAAGGAGCTAACCTGAGTAGCTTAATGACACAGCTAATAGAACTAGAAAATGCTCAACAAAAGGACCCAAGAACAGGAAGACAGAAGGAAATAACAAAGCTGAGAGCAGAAATCAACGAAGTGGAAACTCAAAAAACAATCCGAAAGATCAACGAAAGCAGAAGTTGGTTCTTGAAAAAATAAACAAGATTGATAGACCACTGGCAAACCTAACAAAGAAAGAGAGAGAGAGAAACTTGATAACTCGTATCAGGAATGAAAAAGGAGAGATCACTACTGATATGACAGAGATTCAAAGGGTAATCAGAAACTACTTTGAAAAACTCTACGCCACTAAAAATGAGAACCTGGAAGAAATGGATAAATTCTTGGACTCTTATAATCTTCCACGGTTGAAGGAAGAGGATGTAGCATATCTAAACACCCCCATCACCATTGATGAAATTAAAACAGTAATCAAATGTCTGCCGAAAAACAAAAGCCCAGGTCCAGATGGATTCACTAATGAATTCTATCAAACTTTCCAAGAGGAACTACTGCCAATCTTGGCAAGACTCTTTCATGAAATTGAACAAACAGAAACACTTCCAAATAGCTTTTATGAAGCCAACATCACCTTGATACCTAAACCAGACAGAGACGCTACCAAAAAAGAAAATTACAGACCAATATCACTGATGAATGCAGATGCAAAGATCCTCAACAAAATCCTGGCAAATAGGATTCAATGCCTCATTAAGAAGATCATCCACTACGATCAAGTCGGTTTCATCCCAGGAATGCAAGGCTGGTTTAACATCCGTAAATCTATCAACATAATACACAACATCAATAACAAGAAAAATAAAAAACCACATGATCATATCAATAGATGCAGAGAAAGCATTTGATAAGGTCCAACACCCATTCTTGATCAAAACTCTCAGCAAGATGGGAATGGAGGGAACCTTTCTCAATATAGTGAAGGCCATCTACCACAAGCCAGTGGCAAATATTATCCTCAATGGAGAAAAACTGAAAGCCTTCCCTCTAAATTCTGGCACAAGACAAGGCTGTCCTCTCTCACCACTCCTATTCAACATAGCACTGGAAGTACTTGCTTATAGCGATTAGGCAAGAAAAGGATATCAAGGGAATCCAGATAGGAAAGGAAGAAGTCAAGCTCTCACTGTTTGCAGATGACATGATACTCTACTTAGAAAACCCTAAAGACTCTATCAAAAAGCTTCTAGAAACAATAGACTCATATAGCAAGGTGGCAGGCTACAAAATTAACACACAAAAATCAATGGCCTTTCTATACACCAACAGTAATAAAGAAGAAATGGACATTAAGAAAACAACCCCATTCACAATAGTACCACACAAACTCAAATATCTTGGAATCAACTTGACTAAATATGTGAAGGACCTATACAAAGAAAACTATAAAACTCTGCTCCAAGAAATAAGAGAGGACACACGGAAATGGAAACACATACCCTGCTCATGGATTGGCAGGATTAACATCATCAAAATGTCAATACTCCCCAAGGCATTATACAGATTTAATGCCATCCCTCTAAAGATACCCATGACATTCTTCAAAGAAGTGGATCAGACACTTTTGAAATTCATTTGGAACAATAAACACCCTCGAATAGCTAAAGCAATCATTGGGAAAAAGAATATGGGAGGAATTACTTTTCCCAACTTTAAACTGTACTACAAAGCAACAGTTATCAAAACAGCATGGTATTGGAATAAGGATAGGTCCTCAGATCAGTGGAATAGGCTTGAATACTCAGAAAATGTTCCCCAGAGATACAACCATCTAATTTTTGATAAAGGAGCAGGAAATCCTAAATGGAGCAGGGAAAGCCTCTTCAACAAGTGGTGTTGGCACAATTGGATAGCCACTTGCAAAAAATTAAACTTAGACCCCCAGCTAACATCATGTACAAAGGTAAAATCCAAATGGATTAAAGACCTCGATATCAGCCCCAAAACCATAAGATATATAGAACAGCACATAGGCAAAACACTACAGGACATTACAGGCATCTTCAAGGAGGAAACTGCACTCTCCAAGCAAGTGAAAGCAGAGATTAACAGATGGGAATATATTAAGCTGAGAAGCTTCTGCACCTCAAAGGAAATAGTGCCCAGGATACAAGAGCCACCCACTGAGTGGGAGAAACTATTCACCCAATACCCATCAGATAAGGGGCTAATCTCCAAAATATACAAGGCACTGACAGAACTTTACAAGAAAAAAACATCTAACCCCATCAAAAAATGGGGAGAAGAAATGAACAGACACTTTGACAAAGAAGAAATACGCATGGCCAAAAGACACATGAAAAAATGTTCCACATCACTAATCATCAGGGAGATGCAAATCAAAACAACGATGAGATACCACCTCACACCCCAGAGAATGGCACACATCACAAAGAATGAGAATAAACAGTGTTGGCGGGGATGTGGAGAGAAAGGAACTCTTATCCACTGCTGGTGGGAATGCTGTCTAGTTCAACCTTTATGGAAAGCGATATGGAGATTCCTCCAAAAACTGGAAATCGAGCTCCCATACGATCCAGCTATACCACTCCTAGGAATATACCCTAGGAACACAAAAATACAATACAAAAACCCCTTCCTTACACCTATATTCATTGCAGCTCTATTTACCATAGCAAGACTCTGGAAACAACCAAGATGCCCTTCAACAGATGAATGGCTAAAGAAACTGTGGTACATATACACAATGGAATATTATGCAGCTGTCAGGAGAGATGAAGTCATGAAATTTTCCTATACATGGATTGTACATGGAATCTATTATGCTGAGTGAAATAAGTCAGAGAGAGAGAGAAAAACGCAGAATGGTCTCACTCATCTATGGGTTTTAAGAAAAATGAAAGACACCCTTGTAATAATAATTTTCAGACACAAAAGAGAAAAGAGCTGGAAGTTCCAGCTCACCTCAGGAAGCTCACCACAAAGAGTGATGAGTTTAGTTAGAGAAATAACTACATTTTGAACTGTCCTAATATTGAGAATGTATGAGGGAAATGTAGAGCCTGTTTAGGGTACAGGCGGGGGTTGGGTGGGGAGGAGGGTGATTTGGGACTTGGGTGATGGGAATGTTGCACTGGTGATGGGTGGTGTTCCTTTTATGACTGAAACCCAAACACAATCATGTATGTAATCAAGGTGTTTAAATAAAAAAAAAATTAAAAAAAAATATTAGGCTATAAATAAATTTCAAGAAATTAAACCATTTAGACTCTTATTTTTAATGCAGTATTTTCATTTCTATATAATATACTGTTATATAACACAGTCTACTTTGGTTTGGGATTTTTTAAAAATATATACATTAAAAAAAAAACCTTCACCAGTGTAACATTCCCATCACCAATATCCCAAGTGTCCCTCCTCCCCAACCCACATCGGCCTGTACTCTAGACAGGCTTTCTATTTCCCACTATACTATAGTATAGTATACTATACTATTTTAATATTTATAATATATACATGATACATATCATATATATGGGTATATATGATATATTAAATATAATAAAAATGATACTATTTTAATAAACCTGAAAGCATCTAATATATTATATTAATGTGTATAATAATGAAATGTTTATATAAGACAAAAAATATAATTTTATAATCATATACTTGCATACTTCTATCTTGTGATATTTCATAAGATTTTGATTTCCATTATGTTATGACTAAGTAAAATGTAAGGATGTGTGGAGTTTTTAGTTGTGAAATCACCCAAACACCGTATTTTCAACCCCAGTTGAATGGGTCTAAAGATGCTAGCCATATTCAGATGTTCTGGTGAAGGGCACTCACACTCAGTCCAACTTGAAGAGGCTGTCATGATAATTATCTATCAGTGGGTCAAATCATGCACCATCCCTGGCAGATTATCATCTAACAGTTCGTGGACATCAGAACTAAGGAACAACATAAAAAAAACTATCTCTGCAATCTGTTTCTAAACCAAAGGAAGATTTCTTATATTTTCAATTGGACAATCATTTTATCTCTTTTAAATTCTTGATTACTTCTTTCTTATTAATATCTTTATTTAAACACCTTGATTACAAATATGATTGTAGCTTTGTTTCCATCATGTAAAGAATACCCCCCTTCACCAGTGCAACATTCCCATCACCAATGTCCCAAATCTCCCTCCTCCCCACCCCACCATTACTTCTTAAATAAACTGGATTAAATTTATATAGACACATGAGAAGTACAATGCAGATTTTGAAAATATACCATCAACATTTTTTGGGTTAAAAAAAATAGAAATTAGACCAAATCTCTGGACAAATTTGTTATTTGAAAAACATTGCTTGTGGGGCTAAAGATATAGTAGAGTTGGTTCATTCCCAATAGCAGGTATGATTCCCCAATAACACCAGGAAAAATGCCTGAGTGGAAAGCCAGGACTAAGCCTTGAACACAGCTTGGTATAATAGTCTCCTCAAAACAAAACAAAACAAAACAAAAATAAAATGTTATTTGTGACCTTCCAGACCATATATTTTTAGCAATAGTGTTATAAACAGAACCATGTGTACTCTTAGAATAAACAAAGCAGTTTACAATAGTTTGTGTCATTTTCCATCATACTTCTATTCTTTAAAGTCTTCCAAAGAAAATTGAAACTTCAAAATAACAATTTCCTAAAAATAAAAATTTTAAACTTTACTCTGGAAATCTCAATTAAGTTTTATGAAAAAAATCTATTGCATAATTAAATAATTTTGATGGAATTGTGTGATTTTATAGTTTATTGTTAAATGGTAGTATCTCTGCATAGTGTTCACTATGCTTTTTTTTGGTATAGGAAGTGCAAACATATTTCAGTTTTTCAAAGAAACATATCTATCTTTATTTTATTTTATAATAAGAATTTTAAAGACGGGGCTGGTCAAGGTGGCGCTAGAGGTAAGGTGTCTGCCTTGCAAGTGCTAGCCAAGGAAGGACCATGGTTCGATTCTCCAGCGACCCAAATGGTCCCCCCAAGCCAGGGGCAATTTCTGAGCACTTAGCCAGGAGTAACCCCTGAGCATCAAATGGGTGTGGCCCTAAAAAACAAAAACAAAAACAAATAAAAAGAATTTCAAAGACAGTGAAATCTTAGCTATTGAAAATGGAGAATAAGGGTCCAGAGAGATAGCACAGCAGCGTTTGCCTTGCAAACAGCCGATCCAGGACTAAAGGTGGTTGGTTCGAATCCCAGTGTCCCATATGGTCCCCCGTGCCTGCCAGGAGCTATTTCTGAGCAGACAGCCAGGAGTAACCCCTGAGCACCGCCGGGTGTGGCCCAAAAACCAAAAAAAAAAAAAAAATGGAGAATAAATATTATGAGTACAATCATGGTGGTAAATAAATGAATATTTGAATCCATGCAATGGGTCTGCTTATTTTTTTCTAATTAATTTAAAATTGTTTGTTGTTTTATGATAAGTAAATTATTGGTTAATCTGCTGTCTGAGTTAGACACTGTACAGTGTATTCACACATTGAGTTACATAGCAAGTCTGATACTATAATTAGTGTGACCCCGAGTGAACTACATGAATAATGGGGTGCAGATGGACTGTAACCTCCTGTCCAATGAACACATGTACAAGTGCTACAGTTAGAACATGACCAAACACCACAGCCAAATGAGTGTCAGCTTTAGAAAGCATTTGTGCAAGCACCATCACTCTAGTAGATGGTCCCTTGTGAGCATTACAACTAAGAGTTCATGAGCCCCAATTACAATCAACATGGCAAAGGAAAGGACCTGGGATAAAAATGATGCTGCTGATTGCATCAGTATGTGAATTTATGTAACACTTTGACATGTATCTAAAAACCATCTTGCGAAACTGAAGTAGCTATTTAACAGAGAATCAATTTACCATAATTTTCTAAAATTTCATTTCAGTCCCAAATAATTATGTCTGTAAGCCTGTGGCCATCCAAAATTTGGCCAACTCCTCCAAATGTGTCCTGAAATAATTTTTAAACCCACTTTAAAACAAAGCAAACTACAACAAAAGCAATAAAAATATCTACAATCTAAAATAATTAACTAAAATGTGGTTGACTCTGTTTTATAAATTAATGGACATGCTATTAAACAGCATTGATCACTTGGCAAAATGCCTTAAGCTCTCTAAATTATTCTCAGAATACAATATGTAAATTTTGGCTTACCTATCTCGGGAAGAGACTTTTTTTTTTTTAAGCCCTTTTAATTCTTCCAATTAAAATGTCAAAGGCACGCTCAAAACAGTTTGGCTGGTACACTTGGTGATAAGGAAACACAAGCTTGGTTTAATTCATTCTTCTAAAGTGCCAACTGACAAGCTTACATTGAATCCCGTCCAGGCTCAAAAGTATAATGGTTGTCAGCTCAAATTCTCAGCCAAAGACAAACACTGAATCTGTTCTGTTGGCTTTGTTTGGATTTCAGGTGCAAGCCCCTGCCATATGGTATTCTTGGGGCAGAGCTTTTGTTTTGATGTTCCTGCGTGTGTGTGTGTGTGTGTGTGTGTGTGTGTGTGTGTGTGTGTGTGTGTGTGCTTTTTAATATTACTAACATCCTTCAACTACAAAGTAAACAAAGAAAAGGCAAGCCACTTACTGCCTAAAACCACTATAGACCACCAACTGCTGAGTACTATTAAAGTTATGTAGATTATTAGATAAATAGAAGTTCTGTTTAAGAGACTGTTTCATCCATGAATTCTTTACTTGCCCTTGTCATTCTGTTTTTTTCACCAACAAATGGCTGTGCATTTATAATTAATGAATTGGCACTGTTTTATTAATATAAAATTTAATATACTTTGCAGAAGATCAATGTATTGTTTCCCCAAATTTTATATTCAAATTGTCTTTTAGATCATTATGGCTGTGGTAGTAGAATTTTATATTCAAGAAATAAATAATTATATTTAATAATAAAAATAATTTTATTTTAAAAGACAGTATCATTTGGACTCCACAATAAATGAACAAGTGTCTATAGATGCCAATAAATAATTAAAAATACAGGTATTCCCAGAATGAGAAATATACTGTTTCAATAAATTTGCATTTTATTTTTTCTTTGTTAATTTTATTACAAATTTCAATCAACTAATAATCAAAGTCATATCAGGTTTACATATTATACATGACCTTTGGGGATACATACAAAAAAAATCCCTATATTCAAGAAACATCTTTGTCTCTAAGGAGTACATATGAATATGAACAAACTTGGGTAATAACGAAGAATATAATCATGAACTCTAAGTAAGATAGAATTAAAAGGAAAGAGATTTGAAGAAATCTGGGAAAAGCCATAAAAATGTAGAGTTTAACACAATTTTATGGAATAAGTAGATGTTGCTAAAGGGACTTGGATATTATTCCAATTGACAGTAAAATTGTGAAGAAAAGCATAAGAGAGAATGGGTATGTTTGGCTATTGCTAATTAAATACGCCAGTATAACAAGAGTGGATAGCAATAGGAAATATTGTTAGATATCCAAACTTGCAGAATTTGTCAGGAAGGAATTTCAATGTCTTTATTGCTTATTTTGCAGGATAGTGTTTTTAGTTAAAACCAGGTTCTGAAATCATTAAAGCTTAAAGGACTGAAATGGGTCTGATTAGCCTAGTAACATGAGTTGTCTAGAAAAGTTCTATTTAAGTACTTTGTGTAATATGGGAATAATTTTTAAGAAATTTTAATAAGTCAAATTATTTCAAATTTTAAAAATTCCTGGAGGTATCAGAGAGTTAGCTCAATGGGCTAAGTGCAGGATTTGCCTACACGAGGTCTGGGGTCAATTTCTGAAACTGTTATGTCCCCTAAATATTACCAATAGTGTTTGTTCCCTGATCATAAGCTGGGAGTAGTCCCTGAGCAACACTGGGAGTGCTCACACATCCAAATAAAAGAATCTTCTAGCTCCTTAAAACAATCCTAGGATAAACTTTTGCACATCAACATATGTCATGATTTTTTTATGTGATTTTATTTTGGTGACATTGTACTTTCTATGAGTTTTAACAACAGAAACATTAAAATTCTATCATAATCTATATACACTTTTGCTATTTAATCTCTAATGAAATGAGACATGGCTAACAAAGATATCTCAAATAACAAAATCAGTTGATTTAGGCTTCTAAATATCTTTAAAAACAGATCATTGTTAAATTCCTTCTGTTCAATATCTTAAAGAAATCAAATTTTAAATATATTGACAGTTAAGGAATGTTTATGATGAAATTCTGAGACAAAAGTTCAAAGACTAACTTGATTTTTACATGTATTAATTTGATAATTTGACATTTAGTTCACAATATATTCTTGTTGAGATTGGCCAAAATCATTCTATTCTTAGATTAAAATAGAATCAAGGATAAAATTGAACTTTCAAAGTGAATTTGTAATATGTACACATGAAATTTATAGCACTTTAGGTTACTTTGATAAAAAATAAATTGAACTTCAAACTACTGCTTTACAATGAGGAAAAAGTAACCTAATTTTCTCCCAAATAGTTTGACATCCTAATGAGTCCATTAGTAATAACACTCAAGAGTTAAGCATATCTATGGTTACCTATGCTATAAATGGGAAGAGTTAATTGATTAGCACTGTCTTATAAGCACCATTTGGGTGGAGGATAGAAAGAAAGGATTGCAAACGATTTAAAAAAATGTTGCTCTATCATAAGGAGCTCATCTCTCCAGTCCGTTTGGTAAAATGCTCTTCTGAAAGGTTAGGGCCAGCCAATTTGTCCTGTTGGATATTGAATTTGACCTTTGGGTTTCTTCTTTCTCCTGCTACTCTCCTGCCTTCTAGATTCAGAGTTGCCTTTTATTTAAAAGACGCATGACTAACATGCTGCTATTTTTAGAAAAGACTTGGTTGAAGACTAATAAATGAGATATTTTTCATATATTAGTAAATATTTTGTACCTCTTACTTGAAGATCTTTTATAAACTTTTTTTTGCGGGGGGGGCACACCCGGTGACACTCAAGGGTTACCCTAGTTATGTGGTCAGAAATCGCTCTGGCTTGGAGACCATATGGGATGTCAGGGATCAAACCGAGGTCCGACCTAGGTCAGCAACATGCAAGGCAAACATTCTACCACTGTGCTATCACTCGGCCCCTATTCTGCTTCGTTTTTGCTTGTTTAGGGATGTACCTATTGGTGCTCAAGTAGTTCTATTCTCAGAGATAACTCCTGGCAAGGAATCGAGACCATATGAAATACGGGTATTGAACTCTTGTTGGCTTCATGCAAGGCAAACACCTACCCACTAAACTATAACTCTCATCCCTCAACATCTATTTTGTTCATTTTAAATTTTTATTTGATTAGAGAACCATGATTTACAAACTTATTAAGCTTGATTTTTAGACATGTTATGTTCTATCACCAACCTTATCACCAGTGTCAACTTCTCAAATTCTTTCTTGCACCCCCTGCCAGCTACATTTACAGGTCTCATTTTTATAAGCAATATTTCTTGGACTAGAGAAATATATAGTAAAAGGATTAAAATGTATGCGTTGCACAGAGCCAATCCTGATTTGATCCCCACTACTACTTATGGTCCCTGAGACAGAGCCAGGAATAGCCCCTAAGCACTACTAGCACTTCTAGGTGTGTCTCTAAAATAATAATAATAACAACAACAATAATAATAATAATTAATAACAACAATAATAATAATAGCAACAAATGCAGCCTTTATAAGATTTTAATTGTCTATTAAATTTACCTAGAGAGATTTTATACAACTCAGTGTCAAGGGCCTACCTTAGAACAATTATATCATAGCCTCTGACCTAAAAAAAAGACATTAGAATTCTTAGTGGTCCTCAGGCTTCCCCCCTCCCTTCATACTCCAGAGGGGAGGTGCATGGGGAGAAGGGCGGGCAGACATCTGGCTTCCGGTATCCTCCTTGATTCTGGAGACCAGCTCTTGCCAGGTTTGGGGTTTGGGGAGGCCCCATACCGGAGCCCTTCTCCCTTGCCTGGGGAGTGCTGGGAAGCTTGGAAGGCCTCCAGCCATCCTTGTCTTTTTTCCCTGACTCCAGGCCTTCCTTGGGTGCCAGCTCAGATGGCCAGAATTGAGTTCAGGTGGACTCTTAGTGGTCCTCAGGCTTCCCCCCTACCTCTCCCTACACTAATGGGGATGCGCTTTGGGAGGAGGCGGGCCGTTCTAGCACTGGTTTATGTTGGAACAGTCACTGGAATATTTTTCTCCTTGTTTTCCTATTGATAGTATTGTATGCATATATTTTATATATCCATAACATCATCTTGTATTGTGACCTTGATACTGCCCTACAAATCTCATTTCTAATATTTTACTGCCTCAGTCCCAACCCTTATTTCCCCCCATCTTCCCATGTAGGTGCAACTCATGACATGAAGCTCACCACATAGAGTGATAAGTGCAGTTAGATAAATAACTGCACTGAAAAACTATCATAACAATGTGAGTGAATGAGGGAAAAAAAAAAAGCCTGTCTTGAGTATAGGTGTGGGTGGGGTGGGGAGTAGGTAGATCCGGGAAATTGGTGGTGGGAATCCTGCACTGGTGAAGGGGGGTGTTCTTTACCATGACTGTAATCATACAACTACAATTATATTTGTAATCATGGTGTTTAAAGATAATTTATAAAAAATAAATAAATAATGGGCCCGGAGAGATAGCACAGGGCATTTGCCTTGCAAGCAGCCGATCCAGGACCAAAGGTGGTTGGTTCGAATCCCGTGTCCCATATGGCCCCCGTGCCTGCCAGGAGCTATTTCTGAGCCGACAGCCAGGGGTAACCCCTGAGCACCGCCGGGTGTGGCCCAAAAACAAAAAAAAATAAAAATAAAAAAATAAAAATAAAATAAAATAAATAAATAAATAAATAAAATTAAGAGATTCTAATAAGCTTTCTAGAAGTCTAAATCTCTGATTCTAGTGCAGTCAATGTATTTTGAATTTTCTTATGTCCTTATTATAAAGCACTGAAGCTCAATCAATTTTAAATTTCTTGTTCTCCATCTGGAAGCTAAATTAGATACTCATATGTTTACTCATATGTCATAGTCACACTCATATGTCTATAGATTTGTGGAATAGTTTATGATGTTTTTCTTTATTCAGTATATTTTAAATGTTTACTTTTGTTTCTGTTGTTTGTTTTTGTTTTGGGGCCACACCCTGTGACGCTCAGAAGCTACTCCTGGCCATGTGCTCAGAAATTGCTCCTGGCCTGGGGGACCATATGGGAAGCCAGGGATGAACCCAGGTCCATCCTGGGTCAGCCGCGTGCAAGGCAAATGGTCCTACCCTATCTGCTTGCACTATAGCTCAGGCACCAATTTTTAAATGTTTTAACTTAGCTTAATAAGACCTTAGAGAGGGGAGAAAGAGGAAGAGTTGGCTTCAGGAACTGCACCACAAACTAAAAGGAAAAGATAAATGTACTCGTCAAGTAACTAAATCAATAGTTGAGGATTAAATTTATTGACTTCATAGATTCACTTATCTCTTTTGGGGGGTGGGGGGTGGGCCACATGCAGTGATATTTGAGGCTATTCCTGGCTCTGCACTCAAGAATCATTGCTGGTAGCTCTAGTCACCACGGGATACTAGAAATCTAACCCCAGTTGATCACAAGCAAGGCAATTGCCCTACAAACTGTAGTATCCTTCTGCGCCAGATCCACTCATATCTTGACTACTTTTGAATGTTGACTTCATCCCCAGGTTGTCTTTGTAATGAGTCTCTATAATGGATAAGTAAGGTACAAATATGGGAAAGCCCTCCAAGAATGTCTCGATTATGACATTTTGTTGTATTAAACTCTTGTGCAGAAAAGAATCCTTATAATAATTGAAGTCTGGGATACTTTAGGAAAACAGGAGTCAGAATAATATCAGTTATGTCAGCATGTTCTTTCTTAATAAAGTTTATACTTAAAAAATGTGTATTTCAGAAAAAGATAGAATAAACATTATTAAGTATAAAAGAAAAGAAAAGCAGAAAAATTTTAGAAATTTGTCTTTTTCCTCTGGTACCTAAAATATCTACAAAGATCTAATTTTTAGGTCTTCATGGAATAAATAACCTTAATACAAAATTATTTTCTTCAACACCTATAAAATTATATAATTATAAAATGTAATTATAAAAGTGTCTTCTTTGTCATCATCATGAAACATGAATTTTTAGAACAATTTGTTCTAGAAAAATTATTTATCATTGTATTTGAAATATTTCTGCATTTTGGAAAGACTTTGCATCCATTGATACATTGCTTCATGCATAAGGTTCTGACAGAATATACCTAAATAATTTGTGAATTTATTTATCTATTAGGACAAAAAACAGTACTTGTAGTACTATAAATACTCGGTATATAATAGTATATCCTTGCCCATCATCCTCTCTTATTACATCATCACTATTGCTAACCCATGGGCACTTAATGTTTTTAAATAAATTAAACACAAAGTTGTTCATATAGAATATATATATTTTACACAATTATACCCTTCTTATGATTTCCTAGTAAATTAAGTTATTAGGCGATTGAATATCACTAAGGAAGAGGAAAACATTGCCACTCATATTTTTGTTACTCAATTGACACATTATCTATATTAATTATGTTAATATTTTCATTCATTTATCTTTTTTATTATATTTATCCCTTTACTGCTTGGTGTTTAAAAATACAGTTCTTCACTTATTTACAACTTTTTTTCTGTCATTTTAGTTGTTTATAAATATATAGTATATCTAAATTTTTAAATAATCTAAAAGCAATCAAAATACCCACTAACAATCAAAATATCCAAAATAACTGACTGTATATCATTTTTCTGTGTTTCCCTTTTTGTATTTGTACATTTGAAAACTGAAGAATTTAAATTTTTTTCTTAACTAGAGTAGCATTACAAGGGACCCTTAGGTTCCCTCCAACCTGCTATCTGTTTTCTATGAGTGCAAAACCATTAGTTAAATCCTGAGAATAGCCTGGTGTTCCCTCAACCTCCCCTTCTCAAATTGCTGCAGACAAAAAGTACTATTGAATATTAAAGTCTGGGACAATGTGTCAGTAGGCTTTATAGTCAGGCTCAAATTTTTCCATTAAAACAAGTTAATAAAGGGAGAGAAAGTGTAGCTGATAAAGCATTTGTTTTGCATTCAGCCAATCCAAGTTTCAGCTCAATGTTCCTTATGATCTCTTGTGATCAATCAACATAAATGATTCCTGAGTACACAGTTAAGAGTAACACTTGAGTATCGATGGGTGTGACCCAAAAACAACGTCAAAACAAATTAACAAAATTTACAAGTAGTGAAAATCACTTCTAGATTGTCATGATGAAATAGGTTCAAAACCTACTTATAAAATAACTTCAACTCTAAAATAATTTTAAACTCTAAAAATAACAAACCAGTTTGTTCATGTGTAATGTTCTTAGATTATAATCTTCTCCAAGATTCCAAGACAGACTAAGGGAAGAACTAGATGTAAGCTTTTTCCACCTGGTAAGACAGTACTTTTTCATAGAATGAACATATTCCAAAAGAACAAAATAATCATTTCACATCTTCTGAGAATGAACAATTGCTATTCAACAATTAGATTAAGCTGGAACTCCTGCATTATTGAAGTTCAGCCTCCACCAATTCCCCACCAAACCTTGTAAGGCATCAACAACAGATAAGAAGAAAAAAAACAGAAATAGGACTGAGACTTCTCAGCTCCCAGACTCTCCTTCCTCATTTTCTTTCCTTCCCATCTCTCTCCTTGAGAACTACTATCAAGTTCATTGAACAAGATTCTAGAATCATTTAATCTTATTCTAATATCATAAAAATATTTCAAAATAAAATATCTTCAATAGGACATTGCAATTGATAAATTACTAAGCATACATTCATACTTTCATCTTCAACTAATGAGATCTTTATTAATTTACACATCAGAATAAATTTCTAAATCTTCTTTTATTTCTTTTCTTCCCTCTCTCAATTTTCCTTTTATTGAATAGTCATTATTTTTATGTAAGTAGTTGAAGATACCTTCATTAGCCAAGTTATTATAATAGTTTATGTTATAAAAACATTTCTACATTTTAACTATGGCTATAGATCGTACACCATTTTACATTTACATCAAGTTTATAATTTTATTGTTCTAAATAAATATTTTAAATATTTTAAAGTTTATTGTCCTCTTAGTGTCACTAAGAAATATACTTTCTGTATTTTATAGGTCATGCTTACACTGTGAAATGATATTTCAGTGTTGTTTTAATTTATATTTGCTTGATAATAAATAATGTTGCTTTTTAAAAAAATGTACTTGGCTAATATCTATTTTAGAGTGTGACTATTCAGGTTTCTGCCACATTTTTGTTGTGAACTTTTTATCTTATATTCCTAAATTTTTTTAAATATAATAATATATTACCTACCAATTTCATATTTAGTATTATAAAAATGAAATCATAATTTAGGATAATATATGCAATTTTATGCCTATTATATTCATGATCATAATAAGCCAAGATATGCAAACAACTCAAATTCTCATGGCATATTACTTAATGAAAAATTACGTTATATATAATCAATGGAATACTAGTCAGCTCTTTTAAAAAGATAACATATTTGTCTTTTATAATAACACAGATGAAGTTTAAGCATTCTCATAAGCAAAGTAAATCAGAAAGCAAAAATAAATACCATATAATTTTATTTATATGTGGATCACAAAGGAGCAAAGGGAGTGTACTCCTTTGTTTGCTACTTCAACAATTAGCAAATTGTTAATTGTTGGTATCAGTAAACAACACATGACCAAAAAAGCCCCACCAAAATTTCAACCAAGTTGGTTTTCAGAGGAATAAGTGAGACTGGTTAGGAGAATTAGTAAAATAAAGTTAATTTGATAGTGTTACTATACAATTTGGTGCTAGTTTTCATATTATGTATATATTTAACAAGGTATGAAGCTATTTTGCTACAGCTTATACATACTAAAATCCAATGAATAAATTAAAACTGACCATTTTTCTGACTAAAATATAAGGAAAATCACCATTGATTCTATTTGTCCTTCCAGATAAAACTATAATTGCTTATGTTTATATATTATTTTTTATATGTTTAAGGAGCATCTTCGCACCAATTTTCTTTGCACCCTATCACACCAGTCTTATCACAGTCACATCAGCACAAACTTTCTCCCAAAAATAGTTCAACCCACCATTTCTGTTCTTCTCACATATATTTGTATATGGCGTTTTTTCAGCATTAAAAAGAAAATCAGAATTAGAAGTTGTTGAACACAGATAATTTTTAAGCATGTGAGATTTACAAGTGGCAAATATAGAAGAACTTTTATTTTTGTTTTGCAGGAAAAGATACATAATGGAAATTAATATTTCCAGGTGCATAGCCATGGCTGATATTGCCTCCCATAAAATGTTTCTTATGTCCCATTGTGACATACCCTATACCCAATTATTTGCCCAAAAGCCCTTTAAAGCCCTAGTTTTAAATCTCACTTTAATTTTAGCTCTTCTATAAAACTTTTAGAGAAATAAAGGGAGTAACTTTTTGTAGTATCTAATATCTGTTACAGTGATCCCAGCATTCTGAAGGGGGACTCAAGGGCACAATCTGTTTAAAAAGAAAGTAGAGTAGATACAGGCAAGGTGATCTATCTTCACTTTTTTTTATATCATGAGTACATTATTTTAACTCTACCATTCAGGCTGATAAAGAGAAGTTGGCATGCTAATGTCCTTATCGACATATATGCTGGCATGGCAGTTTATCTCTTATGATAAAGTGATCTTACTTTCTGAATGTATATGTATGGACACATTTATAAAACAAAAATGTTACCTTTTAAAGTTTTGTACACTAACTTTTTATTTTTTTTCTATTTAATGCTGTTGATAAGGTCAGGTATTAGTGTAGTAACTCAGGAAATGTGGGACAAAAAAGGCATAGGACTATGTGAAATGCTTATTTCCTATCATAATATCTTTTAGGATCCCTTCATTGAACTTCATCAGAACTCATTTTAGAAGCTTAGTGTTTGTAATTATCAAGGACTAAATCTCTTAACTATCAGTTAATACAATGCATGGCTATTTTAGTAATGAGGTTTTAATACATTTAAACAAATAGGTCACTTTAATACCCAAAGCCAATGATCCAAATATACAAATGCATAGCATAACTTACTTTCAAAAAAGAAAAAACCTCATAGCTAATATACTTCAATCTTAGGAATTGCTATATTTCAGAAAAGTAAAAAATAAATGTATACATTTGATTATTACAATTCCATTAAAATAAGCAATCTTTTCCAAATATGGTACTTGGATAAATTGAATAAAAATGGCGATTAAGAGGCCGAGAAATAAAGGCAATTAAAAACTTGAAGCAAGATGCTGGAGCAATAATGAAGCGGTAGTATGTTTGCCTCGCACACCACTGACCTAGGATGAACCTGGGTTCGATCTTTGGCATCCCAGATGGTCTCCCGATTCATGAGTGATTTCTGAACTCATTGCCAGGAGTAATTCTGAGGATCACCAGGTGTGGTCAAAACAAAAGAAAGCTCTAAGCAAGTGTTTTGTTATATTTTTGTTACCCTAATATGAGATTTTACTGAGCACTGAGTATTTTTGGAGTGAAACATAAAAGCCAAGACATTAATACTGTCATATTTTGAGGTCACAGGCACATCTAAACATAAAATAAAAATCACGATTAAGAATAAGGACTATAGAGTGATGAGTGTAGTTAGAGAAATAACTACATTGAGAACTATCCTAACAATGAGAATAAATAAGGGAAGTAGAAAGCCTGTCTAGAATACAGGTGGGGGTGGGGTGGGGAGGAAGGAGATTTGGGACATTGGTGATGGGAATGTTGCACTGGTGAAGGGGGCTGTTCTTTACATAACTGAAACCCAACTACAATCATATTTGTAATCAAGGTGTTTAAATAAAGATATTAATTAAAAAAAAAGAAAACCAGGCCAGAAAGACAGTATACTACAAAAAAAAAATGAATAAGGACTGTGTAGTCACAGAGAACTGATGTTAATTCCTGTTCCCATAATTTATTGTTTATAAGACATTGGACAAGTTTTCAGAGGGATTAAATGTTGTACTATATCTCTATAACTGATGATGTATTTTGAAGTACAGGGTGATAATTCTAAGCATTCAAATAGTGAAGACAAATCAAACATAACTTTGAGAAAAAATATTACTATACTTTAAAGGGCAAATAATACTCTACAAACTTCCAGCTTCCAAATGTGAGTAGACCAGATTTACATAGAGAAATTTTAAGCAATTATAAAATGTTAAAGATCATTTATAAAAATTACATATACACTTGTATTTACCTATATAACAATATAATGGAATATGAAAATACATGATTTTGCAACTTTATATGAAATTAATACTATCAATCCCAAATAAAGTTTATATACTTAATCTGAGAGAAACTTAATTCAAGAGTATATATTGAACTGTATTCATAAAGCATGATTAAATATTTAATTGATCATTATGTTATTGTATATTGGATTATAATACATGTATAAATCTTTTATTTGGTAAGTATAAAATTGACTTAGCTTTCTGGCACCATAAAGAAAGTCCTTGGGGTTTGACAATAACATGTCTGGAGCCTTTAGTTAGTCTCATGACAGTATGCTTCATGGGTGGAGACACTATGTATCTCTTAGACCAAGGTAATTCTCTTTCTAGTTTCCCTAATACTTACTGTGTCTATGCAAAAAAGAAAAAGAAAAAAAATAAGAAAAAGAAAAAAAATTGACCTAGCCATATGCGTTTCTTATTTTAGTAACTTTTATTGTATTTTTAAACCAAAATATCAACAAAATGACCTCTTTCCTAATTTCTAAAATATAGACTGGTCAACTAAAATGAAATAAATTACATACGGTACAAATCACTGAAGAATATAATGTTACCCAGGAAAATGTTGTTTTGAGTTTTAAGACAGATGAATTATTTTTCTGAAAAAATTTAAAATTATTTTAGCAGCAGATCTTTGAAAATGCCCATATTACTAAAAATTTAATTGTTTCTTATAATAAAATGATAGCATTATGTTCAGTTTTTGGATATGATATTATATTTTATTCTCTCTATTGTTGCATACTTTATCTAGCATGCTAGAAATATCTAGCAAAGACCCTGTTGGTCAAAGAAAACACATTTTTAGGTAAGTTCTTTAAATTTGATTGGTACTACATACAAAGTATGAATGACACTAAATCTATGTGAACATCTAGTTATGTTTAAACTATATTGTCAGAGACCAAACCCTAATATGGAATTCAGCAGGACAAACCAGTCTTGTATGGCAAGAATATATAACCAAAGGCATTGGCTAGCCCCAGAGCCCTAAGAAATATCACAGTTTCCTATCAGGCATACATTCCAGGAAGCTTTAACATCCTTGAAACTTCACTAACCCTGAGGTGTTCCTGTGCCCCTTATGTAAAGATGGCATGTAAAGATTACCTGTAAGATGACTTCTGTAATGCGGGCTGTTTTATCCTGCTTTCTCTCCACCCGCTGTAAAAATTGTGCTTAAAAAGAGCCTGTACAGGGGCCGGAGAGATAGTATGGAGCTAAGGCGTTTGCCTTTCATGCAGGAGATCATCGGTTCGAATCCCGGGGTCCCATATGGTCCCCTGTGCCTGCTAGGAGCAATTTCTGAGCCTGGAGCCAGGAATAACCCCTGAGCACTGCCGGGTGTGACCCAAAAACCACAAAAAAAAAAAAAAAAAAAAAAAAAAGAGCCTGTACCAATCAGTAAATCGGAGCCTTGACAAGCCTCGTTTTGCTTGGCCCCCTTCTTTCTCCCTATTCTCTTTTCAGGCTGGGACCCCTCTATATCTATGAAATAACCCGTCCTGCAGGGCAGGACACTATATAATGTGATAATAGAAATCTATCCCCATAATATATATTTGTCCTTATATTGATAATTTCTTCATCTAATTGCTTTTAGATGATTAAAAAATTTTGAAAATATATGCTCTATTTATCAGATATAGGCTTATATATTGTTACTATTGGACTACTAAGGTTAATGCCTAGTTTTTTCTATTATCAAATTTTTCTATTATCAAAATCTAAAGCCATATAGACAGATTGAGTTGGGTAGTTCAAACTTAATTTGCCCTTCTTTTTCAAGTTACAAGAAAGCCTTGATTATAACAGAGATCTGCTGACCTATTTTTCAAAAAATTATTCACCAATAAGGCTTATGGCTTTATTTTTAGTCATTATAGTAACTTCTATTTCCTTTTACTATTCGTTCACAACACAGACCTTTGGGAATTGTCAGTGCTGATTTTATGTCACTCTAGAGATCCTTGAAATATTATATTTGATAACCATCCTAAGACCTGGTTAAATTGCCTGAGATAAGAGCCTTTTTTCTCAAAACCCTGCCAGGCAGATAAGTCCACTTCAGCAGTTAAGAGGAAGTCAGAATAACTTGCATTATCCTTTCATAATCAACCCTAGATAAATCTCCTCTTTTTGAGTTTTGAGGTTAATATGCATCAAATTTCTCCCTCATAACCTCATGATATCAGATAAGTATCTGGAAACAATTCTTTATCTATTTAATAGCACTGTATTATTTCTCTTTAAAGTTTTTTTTCAATGGAATTACTCTTAATAGTTGAAAATGTATTGATTTAAATTTTTAATAGTATAGGATCAAATATTCTAACCAATACACTTTATGTAATGTCCACAGTTTGGTACTTTAAATGTAAGTTCAGTTTCTTATGCACTGTTTAAAGCAAGTTATTGAATATACATCAGAATTCCATGCACCCATTGCGACCACCCAAATCTGCCCTGAGACGGGGGTCGCCAGATATTCGTGGGTCACGAAAAGGACTTAACCTGTAAAAGAATTGGGAAGGGGAACAGACAGGACTCTAGTCAAGAATCTGATCAAGAGTCGTTTATTGCAAAGTTAACAGAGCTTATATACCAAGCCACAAAGAGGCAGGGGGGTGGACCTGCAGAAAGAAATGTGCAACATGAAGGCATTTACCATTAAAACATTTACAATTACCCAATGTTTTTACTAAACATAAAATTAAACCTAGCTCTTAACTCATGCTTGAAAGGTCAACAGGAACAAGGCTGGCAACATAGTTTAGCAAACCTTCTCAGGCATCCTGTTTGGTAGCACAATTTGTGCTAACTTTGTCTTGTTTTTTACTCATTTCCTAAGCCCTGGGGTGCGGGGCCTCAAGGGCAGCTATACCAGGAAGTTCTGATAAGCAGCATCAGAAGCAGACCAAGGATATGTGGCTGTCAGGTCCCTGACTGTTCCCCCTCTACTGTAGACTGCAAAAGAGAAAAAGGGTGGCAAAGCCTGTCTTAGGTTGTTGCTGCCGACAGACAGCAAACTCACCCGTCATTGGCAGAACCACAGCCTGGGTCTTTCCAAGAGGCCCGTGCGGGCAAGTCTCTGGAAGGCCTCTATTTGCAGCTCAGCTTCATCAGTTTGGTCCTGCTCTGAAGCATTCAGCTTAGAGTAGTGCACAGCCACTTGCTTGGCACCGATAGAATCAACCTGCTGCTTAATAAAGTCGGTCAGCTTACGAAACGCCCATGGGCCAAAGGAAATGAGCAAAAGAAGGCCAATTACGGGTCCCAAAATACTGGGCAACAAGGTGGAGAGCCATGAGGAGGTTGCAAACCAGTTTTTGTACCAGGCTTCCTCTTTGCCTAAACCTCTTTTTGTCTCTTCCAAGCTCTTTTCTACTCTGTGTATGCTGTCTTTTACCAGACCCAGTTTATCTTTAAAAATACAACATTTCTCATGGAGGGCAGCAACCCATAACTTCCATACATTGAAAATATTATAAATGAATTCAGTGCTAACTTTTTTTCTTGTTTCCATTCAGTTCTTTAATTATTAGTTAATTCATTGTTATCCTTGAGACTCATTATAATGTCCTTTTCAGGTAATACGAAACAACCAGTTCTCTGAAAGTGATATTATCCCTGTCTTCCAGAAAAATGATTAAAGGTAATTAAGCAAATGATACTCCGTATATAGATAAAATTTCTAACTGATGATTACAGCCAGACACAAGAGACTATAGTTTTCTGGTATTGTAGAAGAAGAAAAGTTGCTTTAATGAAAGAAATTTGGCTTGAACCTGCAGATAAAATGTTCTTGCTGATGGAGGAATTTTTGATTTGAGATTTAAAATATAGTTAATGGTTTAAATGGCAAGGAACACTGGGGCATTCTAGTGATACTGCCAAGAAAGGCAACATGAGAAAAGAGGAAAGATGTCCTCTGAGTATAGCATCAAAAGGAGCAAAACATAGGAAGATGGGGGAATGGGAGGCTAGTGGATCTGTCAAAATAAAAGTGAATGCAAGCACAAAGTTCTAAGGAAAGGAAGTTCTGGTTTGACTAACAACTTACCATGACAATGTTAATGAATGAGAGAAGTAGGATGCCTGTCTCAAAAACACACAGGGGGTGGGGGAGGAAGGTGATGAGGGGTATTGGTGGTGGGAATGTTGCACTGGTGAAGGAGGGTGTTCTTTTCATGACTGAAACCCAACTACAAACATATTTGTAACCATGGTGCTTAAATAAAAATATTATTTAAAAAAAAAAAAGAGTACTGGGAAGGCCTGAGAATGGGAAATGTTTTTTGAGAATTCCCCTGGTTTCATTTTGTTAGTGTGGGGGGAGAGATGATAGAGCAGATGGAAGTAATCAATCAAGGAAGATATTAAAGAATTAGGGAGCATAGATGATTATGGAGGAGAGAATAATGGGGAGAGGAATGAAGATGGTGAGAAGTAGGTGGGCTTGTGAGAATTTTTAAAGCCTAAATTGAAGGGTGTTGATCATCCTAAACACCAGCTGTCCTTCAATTATATCCTTTCACTTTTCAAATAATCTAGTGATTCTTCTATATGTGATTTAGGCTTCATTTGTTTTAGGTTTGGGAACATGGCTTCAGTTCTATTTACATTCACATTACTCATTAAATACTGGGGTCCTGAATATAGGAAAACTAGCTCCAATGATAGGACATTGTATTTTTAAAGCTAATTTATTAACACAGAGATATGAATAAAATTTTAGGTACAAACTAAGTAACTCACTACTGAAGAGGTACATGCAAAATGGGAGCTATGCACTGAAGGATGAATGTTTAAAAAGATGGCAGTATCTAGGAAAGGACAGTGAAAGTGCTGTTTTGGGATTGGTAATACTTAGGTAGTATGAGTGTATGAGAAAAGGCAACTGAAATATAGCAGAATTCTAATTCCCTTAGTGTTTAAAAGAGTGTTGCAAGTGGGCCGTGATAATAAATGTTTCCCTATAACACACAGGGCATTTGTTAACTTAATTTAGCCTTTTGGTAGCCCTAACATTCTCCTTTTCTTCTAACTATCCAAATGTGAATGCCACTAGAGCTTAGATCAGTCTGGAGCATTTTTATAGGCCTTAGTAAGGTAATTAACTTTGGTCACATATTACCCTGAAAAAAAAATCCAGTTTACACAATTTTATTTTATTTTTATTTATTTATTTATTTTGTTTTTTGGGCCACACCCGGTGGTGCTCAGGTTACTCCTGGCTATGCATTCCTGGCTTAGGGGGCCATCTGGGATGCTGGAGGGCCAAATCATGGTCTGTCCTAGGTTAGCCGTGTACAAGGCAAACACCCTACCACTATGCTACTGCTCAGCCCCAAGTTTACACAATTTTAAAGAGAGAGGATTAAATAATTGGAGAAATAATTTCTTCTGTTAAAAAGGTCAATTATTTTTAAAAAATGTAACATACAATGTAATCAAATGATATAGACTGCTTGGGAGCATAACATTCCAAAAGTATAACAGTTGCAACTTCATCCTAGCATTTGTAAACATATTTGCTCTTGTTGCTTTAGTCCAAAACAGTAGAGCTAAATCAAAGAGTACTCTTAAGTACCTATTTTCCCCAACATTAATTTAGATTGTATTGGCAGCAGAAATATCCACGAATAGTTCTACTATAATAAGTATAAAGAAAGAATTTATTTCAAGAACACATCACAATATCAGATACTTTTCCTCAGACAAAAATATAAAAAAAAATATTAAACTGCTACCATAAAACAAAATTGTTCTCCAAAACTACACTTAAAGGAATATAATATAATATCAGAGGTTTGATTCCAGTATGAAAGGAAATTGAATATTGTATTTATTTGTTATTTTATACAACTCTTACTCTTTACAATAATGATTATAATCATACCTATAAAAGTGTAACCAATGGCACCTGAAAACATCTTTTGCAATTTTTTAAGAGGGCCCTTTTTAACAATTATAATACAAAGGTGTACTCTATAAGCAGTCCTCCACTGTCCATTAGAACAGTAAGGCTTAATTTATTACAAAGACTGTGTTTAGAAGTTATGAACCAAACATCATTTTATAGTTGCCTTTTGCATTTTTTTTTTTTTGTGTGTGGGATCTTCCACTTCAACAGAATGCTCAATAGCTTGCTGTTCCTCTGCGGATTCTTCTTTTTCTGACTCTGAATCACTTTCAGTGCCATTTGGACTTTCAGGACTAGATGAATCCTCATCATCATCCTCACCTCCAGCCACATCACCTTCTCCATCATGGTCTTCTCCCTCACTGAAGCCAAGTCCACAATGCCGTTGGTATCTTCCTGATACTTTACCACAAATACTTTGTTGATATTGAGACTTCAGTTCTTCATTACTTTACTTGTCTTCTTCCCCTATTCTAAAGTGAGAGATTCTGGGCAGAGTGGTGATGCAGCGGTAGGATGTTTGCCTTGCAGGATTGTTGCATGAAATAATTAACGATGAGGCTCGATGGTGGATGATACCATCCAGCCCACATGGCTCTGCAACCTCCATGCAGCCGGCGAGTTCCAGGCCCAGGTGAAATCACTCACACGCAGGCTTCAGGAAGAATCATCTTTATTTATGCCCTAGCCACCACAGGTGTGTGGCCTATGTTAACCTTTCAAGCATTCAGCAATATTTTGCTAGCCCTGCATCTTATCTCCTGTTAGCCATCTTCCCTTTGGGCTCCATGCGGCCCAAAGATTCAAAAGCCAGGAAGCCAAGCCGGGCCAAGTGAGAAACGGCAAAAGACAAAAGGGGCCGAATCCCTTTCGTCCCAGGCTTATCTAACTTTTTCCCGACCCCTCCCAGGAATGGGAGGTCTTGCAGGTAGGGTCACACCTATTATCCGGTTAAGACCCCTCCCAGAAATGGGTGGGTCTTAGGGTACACCACATTTCCCCCTTTTTTAAATATTTTCATGCGCCAACGTAATAAAGTGAAAATTAATATACCAGCCCTTTTCAAAAACATATCATTTGCAAAATATACTTTACACCTGTAACCTAAAATTCTATTAATGCTTTTTTACCAAGCACTATTTCGGAACTTTCATGTTCCTATATTTTTAAACTATATTGGGGGAACTTCACTGTTCCTATATTTTTCCTATACACAAGTACTTCAGCATACATGCATAACATACATTTTAAAAACAGGCTAAGTACATTAAAATACACAGTAAAACATTTTGCAATTGAAAATATTAACTCTGAAAGACAACAAAACACATTTAAATTATAAAGAAAATGACTTAAGACAAAGATGCAGGTGGTTAGAAATTAGATGTTTAAATGAGCTAAACTGAATGACTTCCCTTTTATTTTTATTTTTTAACTACTAAGTAAAACTTATCCCATCACCAACTATGAGTAAAATATTACTACCCACTAATTTTCTACACCTAAAACCATAGTTCAGATTAATTTGTTCCACGCTGATCTCACCACGTGGCTTTTGTAAACTTTTAAAGTTCAGATGTTGGTTTGTGCCACGCTGATTTTACCACGTGGCTTTTTTCCGTAGTTCCAGGCTCCGCTGCTGGTTTGTGATTTGGAGCGAGGATTTCAGGTTTTTCGCTTTTCCGGGCCAAACTGAGCCCAGCCAAGCCGATTCCAGCCGAGATCCCAGCCGAGCCGAGCTGCTTGGAGCTTGCCGCTTGGAGCTTTTTGCCGCAGGGGCTTCACCGCTGCCTTTTTTCCCCTCTGGGAGCACTTTGGATGTTCAGAGTTCCAAGTGATTTAAACTAAAAGTTCAGTTCGAAATTTCCAAAGTCGAAATCCAAATTCAAGCCAAAGGTCATTTTCAGAAAATCAGTCCACTTTAAATACAGTCTTTTTTCTCCTCCGTTTCCAATTTAGACTTTTAATTAGTTTATGAGAAGACCGAGGTTTTTGTCTTTTGTAACAAAGTTTCAGTTCTAGGCCTGGGCCTGGGCTGGAGGTGATGCAAGCTTCCATCACCTTTGTTTCAATGGCCTTTGAGCCCCCAGAAGGGGTGTGGGCCATCTTTGAAAATTGTGGCACGTGGCCCAGGGTTTTGGGCTCAGTGCATCCGAAAAGAGCCAAAATGAAACTGAAAAGCAGAAATCTCACCACCATCGCTGTTTTTTTTGGGTCCAGGATTCAGGTCAGAGTTCGGAGCGCCAGTTGTTGCATTAGTTAATTAACGATGGGGCTGGATGGCGATGGATGGAGGCCTTTGTGCTTAGGCCCCAGCCACGTGGCTTCATCCCCATCCAGCTGGCGGATTCCAGGCCCAGGTGAAATCACTCACACGCAGGCTTCAGGAAGAATCATCTTTATTTATGCCCTAGCCACCACAGGTGTGTGGCCTATGTTAACCTTTCAAGCATTCAGCAATATTTTGCTAGCCCTGCATCTTATCTCCTGTTAGCCATCTTCCCTTTGGGCTCCATGCGGCCCAAAGATTCAAAAGCCAGGAAGCCAAGCCGGGCCAAGTGAGAAACGGCAAAAGACAAAAGGGGCCGAATCCCTTTCGTCCCAGGCTTATCTAACTTTTTCCCGACCCCTCCCAGGAATGGGAGGTCTTGCAGGTAGGGTCACACCTATTATCCGGTTAAGACCCCTCCCAGAAATGGGTGGGTCTTAGGGTACACCACACAGGATGAGGTTCTATCCCCTGGCGTTCCATATGGTCCCCCAAGCCAGTAGTGATTTCTGAGCATAAAACCAGGAGTAACCCCTGAGTGTCACCGGGTGTGCCCCCCCAAAAAAGACAAAAAACTAAAACAAATAAAGTGAGAGGTTGATTTGTGATCTCCTATAACAAGATGATTCGTTTATTCTTTCTTTCCTGCACCTGTTTTCTTTCTTCATTACCTAAATCTGCGGCCTTCAAATTGCAATATCCGGGGGAGGCTGAACGCTTCACCCCTTGTGAATGGGACGCCCTGGCAGCCCTCATCTTTCCAGGGACCCCGACAGGAAAAGTAGAACCCACTCACATTTCCTTCAGCCTTGGCGCCAGCAGCAGGCTATCTGCCACCGGCCAGAGCAGAGCCACACCAGAATGCCTAAGACATTTTAACTCTATTTTATGCTTTTAAGAAACAGAAAGGCAACTTTAAATGTTCTAACTATACTGTTATGGTTTCTCAGGTCCATTATTTAATAACTAAGTCTTTCCTTATTGAAATGCAGTGCCAAATGTGCAAGTGCTTAAAGCTCCATAACATGAAATTTCCTATGTAGTTAGACGGTCTTCATTACTTTCTTTTTTTTTTTTTTTTTCTTTCCTTTCCTTTCCTTTCCTTCCTTTCTTTTCCTTACCTTTCCTTTTCTTTCCTTTCCTTTCCTTTCCTTTCTTTCCTTTCCTTTCCTTTCCTTTCCTTACCTTACCTTACCTTTCCTTTCCTTACCTTACCTTTCCTTTCCTTTCCTTTCCTTTCCTTTCCTTTCCTTTCCTTTCCTTTCCTTTCCTTTCCTTTCCTTTCCTTTCTTTTTTTTTTTTTTTTTTTTTTATTTTTTTTTATTTAAACACCTTGATTACATACATGATTGTGTTTGGGTTTCAGTCATAAAAGGAACACCACCCATCACCAGTGCAACATTCCCATCACCCAAGTCCCAAATCACCCTCCTCCCCACCCAACCCCCGCCTGTACCCTAAACAGGCTCTACATTTCCCTCATACATTCTCAATATTAGGACAGTTCAAAATGTAGTTATTTCTCTAACTAAACTCATCACTCTTTGTGGTGAGCTTCCTGAGGTGAGCTGGAACTTCCAGCTCTTTTCTCTTTTGTGTCTGAAAATTATTATTACAAGGGTGTCTTTCATTTTTCTTAAAACCCATAGATGAGTGAGACCATTCTGCGTTTTTCTCTCTCTCTCTGACTTATTTCACTCAGCATAATAGATTCCATGTACATCCATGTATAGGAAAATTTCATGACTTCATCTCTCCTGACAGCTGCATAATATTCCATTGTGTATATGTACCACAGTTTCTTTAGCCATTCATCTGTTGAAGGGCATCTTGGTTGTTTCCATTGCTATGGTAAATAGAGCTGCAATGAATATAGGTGTAAGGAAGGGGTTTTTGTATTGTATTTTTGTGTTCCTAGGGTATATTCCTAGGAGTGGTATAGCTGGATCGTATGGGAGCTCGATTTCCAGTTTTTGGAGGAATCTCCATATCGCTTTCCATAAAGGTTGAACTAGACAGCATTCCCACCAGCAGTGGATAAGAGTTCCTTTCTCTCCACATCCCCGCCAACACTGTTTATTCTCATTCTTTGTGATGTGTGCCATTCTCTGGGGTGTGAGGTGGTATCTCATCGTTGTTTTGATTTGCATCTCCCTGATGATTAGTGATGTGGAACATTTTTTCATGTGTCTTTTGGCCATGCGTATTTCTTCTTTGTCAAAGTGTCTGTTCATTTCTTCTCCCCATTTTTTGATGGGGTTAGATGTTTTTTTCTTGTAAAGTTCTGTCAGTGCCTTGTATATTTTGGAGATTAGCCCCTTATCTGATGGGTATTGGGTGAATAGTTTCTCCCACTCAGTGGGTGGCTCTTGTATCCTGGGCACTATTTCCTTTGAGGTGCAGAAGCTTCTCAGCTTAATATATTCCCATCTGTTAATCTCTGCTTTCACTTGCTTGGAGAGTGCAGTTTCCTCCTTGAAGATGCCTGTAATGTCCTGTAGTGTTTTGCCTATGTGCTGTTCTATATATCTTATGGTTTTGGGGCTGATATCGAGGTCTTTAATCCATTTGGATTTTACCTTTGTACATGATGTTAGCTGGGGGTCTAAGTTTAATTTTTTGCAAGTGGCTATCCAATTGTGCCAACACCACTTGTTGAAGAGGCTTTCCCTGCTCCATTTAGGATTTCCTGCTCCTTTATCAAAAATTAGATGGTTGTATCTCTGGGGAACATTTTCTGAGTATTCAAGCCTATTCCACTGATCTGAGGACCTATCCTTATTCCAATACCATGCTGTTTTGATAACTGTTGCTTTGTAGTACAGTTTAAAGTTGGGAAAAGTAATTCCTCCCATATTCTTTTTCCCAATGATTGCTTTAGCTATTCGAGGGTGTTTATTGTTCCAAATGAATTTCAAAAGTGTCTGATCCACTTCTTTGAAGAATGTCATGGGTATCTTTAGAGGGATGGCATTAAATCTGTATAATGCCTTGGGGAGTATTGACATTTTGATGATGTTAATCCTGCCAATCCATGAGCAGGGTATGTGTTTCCATTTCCGTGTGTCCTCTCTTATTTCTTGGAGCAGAGTTTTATAGTTTTCTTTGTATAGGTCCTTCACATATTTAGTCAAGTTGATTCCAAGATATTTGAGTTTGTGTGGTACTATTGTGAATGGGGTTGTTTTCTTAATGTCCATTTCTTCTTTATTACTGTTGGTGTATAGAAAGGCCATTGATTTTTGTGTGTTAATTTTGTAGCCTGCCACCTTGCTATATGAGTCTATTGTTTCTAGAAGCTTTTTGATAGAGTCTTTAGGGTTTTCTAAGTAGAGTATCATGTCATCTGCAAACAGTGAGAGCTTGACTTCTTCCTTTCCTATCTGGATTCCCTTGATATCCTTTTCTTGCCTAATCGCTATAGCAAGTACTTCCAGTGCTATGTTGAATAGGAGTGGTGAGAGAGGACAGCCTTGTCTTGTGCCAGAATTTAGAGGGAAGGCTTTCAGTTTTTCTCCATTGAGGATAATATTTGCCACTGGCTTGTGGTAGATGGCCTTCACTATATTGAGAAAGGTTCCCTCCATTCCCATCTTGCTGAGAGTTTTGATCAAGAATGGGTGTTGGACCTTATCAAATGCTTTCTCTGCATCTATTGATATGATCATGTGGTTTTTATTTTTCTTGTTATTGATGTTGTGTATTATGTTGATAGATTTACGGATGTTAAACCAGCCTTGCATTCCTGGGATGAAACCGACTTGATCGTAGTGGATGATCTTCTTAATGAGGCATTGAATCCTATTTGCCAGGATTTTGTTGAGGATCTTTGCATCTGCATTCATCAGTGATATTGGTCTGTAATTTTCTTTTTTGGTAGCGTCTCTGTCTGGTTTAGGTATCAAGGTGATGTTGGCTTCATAAAAGCTATTTGGAAGTGTTTCTGTTTGTTCAATTTCATGAAAGAGTCTTGCCAAGATTGGCAGTAGTTCCTCTTGGAAAGTTTGATAGAATTCATTAGTGAATCCATCTGGACCTGGGCTTTTGTTTTTCGGCAGACATTTGATTACTGTTTTAATTTCATCAATGGTGATGGGGGTGTTTAGATATGCTACATCCTCTTCCTTCAACCGTGGAAGATTATAAGAGTCCAAGAATTTATCCATTTCTTCCAGGTTCTCATTTTTAGTGGCGTAGAGTTTTTCAAAGTAGTTTCTGATTACCCTTTGAATCTCTGTCATATCAGTAGTGATCTCTCCTTTTTCATTCCTGATACGAGTTATCAAGTTTCTCTCTCTCTCTTTCTTTGTTAGGTTTGCCAGTGGTCTATCAATCTTGTTTATTTTTTCAAAGAACCAACTTCTGCTTTCGTTGATCTTTCGGATTGTTTTTTGAGTTTCCACTTCGTTGATTTCTGCTCTCAGCTTTGTTATTTCCTTCTGTCTTCCTGTTCTTGGGTCCTTTTGTTGAGCATTTTCTAGTTCTATTAGCTGTGTCATTAAGCTACTCAGGTAAGCTCCTTCTTCCTTCCTGATGTGTGCTTGCAAAGCTATAAATTTTCCTCTCAGTACTGCTTTTGCTGTGTCCCATAAGTTCTGAGAGTTTGTGTCTTTATTGTCATTTGTTTCCAGGAACCTTTTTATTTCCTCCTTGATTTCATCTCGGACCCACTGGTTATTGAGCATGAGGCTGTTTAACTTCCAGGTGTTAAAGTGTTTCTTCTGAGTCCCTTTGGAGTTCACAAATAATTTCAGAGCCTTGTGGTCAGCGAAGGTAGTCTGCAAAATTTCTATCCTCTTGATCTTATGGAGGTATGTTTTATGTGCCAGCATGTAGTCTATCCTGGAGAATGTCCCATGTACATTGGAGAAGAATGTGTATCCAGGTTTCTGGGGATGGAGTGTCCTATATATCCACTAGGCCTCTTTCTTCCATTTCTCTCCTCAGGTCTAGTATATTCTTGTTGGGTTTCAGTCTGGTTGACCTGTCCAGTGTTGACAAAGCCGTGTTTAGGTCCCCCACAATTATTGTGTTGTTGTTGATATTATTTTTCAGATTTGTCAGCAGTTGTATTAAATATTTTGCTGGCCCCTCATTCGGTGCATATATGTTTAGGAGAGTGAATTCTTCCTGCTCTACGTACCCCTTGATTAATATAAAATGTCCGTCTTTGTCCCTTACAACCTTCCTGAGTATAAAGTTTGCATTATCTGATATTAGTATGGCCACTCCAGCTTTTTTATGGGTGTTGTTTGCTTGGATAACTTTTCTCCAGCCTTTTATTTTGAGTCTATGTTTGTTCTGACTATTCAGGTGCGTTTCTTGTAGGCAGCAGAAGGTTGGATTGAGTTTTTTGATCCATTTAGCCACTCTGTGTCTCTTAACTGGTGCATTTAGTCCATTGACGTTGAGAAAGAATTGTCCTGGGATTTAACGCCATCTTTATTTCAAAATTTGGTGTGTCTTTTGGGTAGTCTTGTCTTAGATTAGGTCTTTCAGTTTTTCTCTTAAGACTGGTTTTGTGTCTGTGAAGTTTCTGAGCTGTTTTTTGTCTGTGAAACCATGTATTCTTCCATCAAACCGGAAAGTGAGTTTTGCTGGGTATAGTATTCTGGGTGAAGCATTCATTTCATTCAGTCTTGTCACAATATCCCACCACTGCTTTCTGGCATTGAGCGTTTCTGGTGACAGGTCTGCTGTAAATCTCAGGGAAGCTTGCTTGAACATGATTTCCCCTTTTGATCTTGCTGTTTTCAGAATTCTGTCTCTATCTGTGGGATTTGTCATTGTGACTAGGATGTGTCTTGGGGTGGTTTTTCTGGGGTCTCTTTTGGTTGGTACTCTTCGGGCATGCAGGATTTGATCACATATATTCTTTAGCTCTGGAAGTTTCTCTTTAATGATGTTCTTGACCATTGATTCTTCCTGGAAATTTTCTTCCTGGGTCTCTGGGACTCCAATGATTCTTAAGTTGTTTCTGTTGATCTTATCATAGACTTCTATTTTCGTCTGTTCCCATTCTTTGACTAATTTTTCCATTGTCTGCTCATTTGCTTTAAGTTTTTTGTCCAATCTCTCCTGCTGTATGGAATTGTTATGTATCTCATCTTCCACAGCACCAAGTCTATTCTCAGCTTCTGATACCCTGTCCCAGAGCTTATCCATTTTGTCATTCACTTCGTTTACTGAGTTTTTCAGGCCTGTTAGTTGACATGTTATTTCAGTTTGGAGTTTTGTCATTTCTGCCTTCATATTTTCTTGGTTCTTATTAGTGTTCTGTTCAACTCGATCCATGGTTTCTTGGAGTCTGTTGAGCACCTTCCATATTGCTAGTCTAAAGTCCTTATCTGAGAGGTTGATTAGTTGTTCAGTCATTATCTGGTCCTCAGAATTGTCATCTTCATTCTCTATGTCTGATGCTGGCCTGCGCTGTTTCCCCATTGTCACATTTGTATTGTGGGTTTTTCTACGTGTTGTAGTGGTATTCATTGTCTATATGATGTAGGCAGCACACTCCTCTGGCTCCTCCCTTTCTGGATGGGCTGACTTGCCTCTAAGGGAGGGGAGTCCTCCGTGGATGAAGCCTCACACTGGGTCAAATCTTAGGCCCGAGCATGTAACAGAGAAGACAGTCCAGAGAAATGTTTGCTTCTGTGATATAGCGCTGTTCTTAGTGTGATTTTTCCTTCTTGTTGCAATGGAGTTCTTTCCTTAGAAAGAGTGCACGGCCGCGTAGCGAAGCGGAGCGGCCGTGCTCCTCTGAGCCTCTTTTTGCCCCACTCGCAAGAGTTTCACGCAAGAGGACAGTAGACAGACATAGACAGGTCACACTCACAGTCTTTCACAGCTGAGCCCCACTGGGCCGGTGTACTTTCGTGGATTTTCCCCGCCTGGTGTCACACACAGGGAGCCAGCTTTTGCAAAGGATAGCCGGTTTTTATGCTCTGAAGTCCCTCCCTGAAAATGGCGTCTGGGCGAGCGAGGTTTCTGGAGGCTCTTTTTGCCCCACTCGCAAGAGTTTCACGCAAGAGGACAGTAGACATACATAGACAGGTCACACTCACAGTCTTTCACAGCTGAGCCCCACTGGGCCGGTGTACTTTCGCGGATTTTCCCCGCCTGGTGTCACACACAGGGAGCCAGCTTTTGCAAAGGATAGCCGGCTTTTATGCTCTGAAGTCCCTCCCTCGGTCTTCATTACTTTCTCATGAATTCTTCTATTAGTATACCAAATCCATAATATATAGTATTATAATTACTATGGGTTTTATATTATCTTTTCATTGAAAAATACCAAGCCACTGAACTTTCATGTGAAGAGTCATGTGAAGATCCTATATAGATACGTATTATTTTGCTTCATTAATGCACACTCCCCTATAACAATGTGAGACAGAAGTCTTGATGACTCCAGTTATGACTCTAATTTATTCATTAAGCAAATAACCTGTGGCAGCTATTCAATTTTTTTCATTTATGATGAATATGTTTTATTTTCTAATCACTCTAAGTAATTATAATTATTGAACTAAGCTCTCTGTGTATAAACTCATCTTGACAGTTGTATTAGATTCCTATTGCTGCTCTAAGGAATTGTTGTAAATCTGGGAGTCTAATGAAACAATTTTATTTTCCTCCAGTTTTGGAAACCAAAAGTCATACAGTGTCTAGGTATAGTGACAGAAAGAGAGAATTTTGGAGATTTCAAGAATCTTTGTCTTTTACCCAGCTCCTACAGAATGCTTGGTTTGGTTGTAGCATCAGACCAACTTGTCTCTCAAATTTCTTCTGACTTTTACAGCCAAATCTCACTAGTTCTTTTTCTGAAAACACTTGTACTTTCAATTAGGACTCACCAAAAAAATCCAGAATAATCCCTATTTAAATATATTTAACTTTATTACATGTGCCAAGTCCCTGCTGCTGTAATATTAGTGTTCTGGAGTTTCTGAAGTAAGAACAGCTATATTTTCTGAAGGTGTCACTGAAAGCTGACCACACCATTTTTCTTTCACAGAAAGAATTTCTTATTACTTCATTATCTCTTTACTTAAAACTGTCATTTGCATTACAAATATATGTATGTATGTATGTATGTATGTATATATATATGTATATATATATCAGAAAAATGCTCTGTAAAAGAAGAATAACAATACAGTACAATGGTTTGGAGAAAGAAAACAAAACATAAGAAACTCCTTAAAAATTCCTTTAACTTTCGTAATTTTTTTTGTTTTGTTTTTTGTTTTGTTGTTGTTGTTGTTTTTGTTTTTTTTGGGGGGGGCGCACCCAGCGTTGCTTAGGGGTTACTCCTGGCTATCTGCTCAGAAATAGCTCCTGGCAGGCACGGGGGACCATATGGGTCACCGGGATTTGAACCAACCACCTTTGGTCCTGGATCAGCTGCTTGCAAGGCAAACGCCGCTGTGCTATCTCTCCGGGCCCACTTTCCTAATTTTTAAAAAATTTCTGCAGCAGTTTAGTTATATTTTAACAGTATTTTAATGGTACAAAACTGATTTGCACTGAGTTTTATATGATTATCTGCCTTCTCATTCTCCCCTAAGGCTGGCTGTTCTTTATAGCTTTATACAGAAAAAGTTTTTAGAATCAGGCACAGATTCTATTTTACACTGATTTACAGGAATTTCTTTATGATTTTATTCACTCCATAACACATACATGGCCCTACTCCCCTGGCCTTGTCATAACTAACTTGGCTGACTAATATAAAAATATTTTTGTCATTTGTAAATGTGTCATTTGACATTTTGAGAATATCAGTTGACTTCAAAATAGGGACAATAGACAATACCTCTGTTGACCCCGTCATCTTTGGAGCTTCTGTCTCATAGTTATTTCATGTATCTATTGCATTCAGGCACTAATATCACTATACAAAAGAGAAAAGTAAAATTTAAGTTGTCCGAGAGACACTACAAAGAATAAGTCACTTTTCTTGCATTGAGCATTCTGGGCATTACATATGGTTCTTAGGCACTACCAGGAAGATCCTAGAGCGCAGAGCCAGAAGTCAACCTGGTGTAGAGTAGATTTTTGGCTCCCAATCCAAATTAATAATAATAATAATAAATGTTTTAAAGTTTATCAATTGAAGTCATTACCATATCACAATACCACATTTTATATCATGATATCTAGATTTTGTTTATAATTAAACTTAAATATGTAAAATAACATAGGAATCAGAATTATAAAACATAATATTGATACTAAATCATTATCTTGTCTTTACACACTAAACATTTATATATCACAACTTTTAGGATAGTAAGTTATTTCTCAGCTATAATTATTAGTCTAAGAAACTACAGAATAGTTGGAAGAACAGGCTTCTGGAAATGCAGCAACCTGGAGGCTGCCTAAATTACCAGAGAGAGAGAAAGAGTGAGACAGAGAGAGACAGAGAGAGATAGTGAGAGAGACAGAGAGAGACAGAAAGAGACAGAGACAGAGAGAGAAAGAACAGCCATGGGGGTTTAAGCAAGAGAGAGTATCCCAAATGCATAAAATTTTATAAGATGTACTTTATAAGATGCAATGTTGGTTATGTAATATATTTAGAATTTGGAAAATTAATCAAAGTTTCATTTTAATTTGTTTAAACCCTGTCATAAGTCTTTTGATAGATTGAGTAACATATGCTTCTGTTCAACATCTACCAAATCCAATACTTCAACTGCTCTATTCACTGGGTATTTCTTTTTTTCTTTTGACTCCAAAATTCAATTAACCAAATTAACTGAAATAACACTATTCTGGGTATTGGTAGACCAAAATTAAGTCAGTAAAGAATTAAAATTAACCTTTTAAACTATGACATAATTTTCACTAGAGAGTTCAATATAGACTATCCAATTTGTCTACTTTATGCACCCTTCAGTAGAAAGTGCTGAAACGTTTATCCTTCTGTTATTTTATTCCTCACAGGTATCCTGCCATATCGAACCACATTTGATGGTATTTTTAGTTTTTCCTGGAAGGATATGCATTTAGTGTGAAGATCTTGGAAAGTAGGAGATGCTACTAGTGATGTAAAGGCCAGATGGGAAAAACAGACTGGTTATCAGCCTAGATTCTGCTTTCTAGGGTACACTAGGCCAACACTGTTGGAAGCTATATGCTCAAAGATTCATTCTACATACTAAGTTCATAAATAAAAGATTATTTATTTATGCTGAAAACACACTTTATTAGAAAAATTTGATTTCAACTTATTGCCTCTCTAAAGAAAATTAATTCAGGAAGAAAAAATAAAGGAAGAATATTTTAGAAACAAAGCACATTTCTAGTTACCTAATTATTTATAATAGCCAATAAGAATGACTGTTACCTCTCAGATGTCTTATTTCTTTACTCTAGAATTTTTTTCTATGGTTTTGTTTTCCCCCTTCTTTGACAATTTTGATTGTACTATTGTATACGTATGAAAGAACATATGAATGTCCATCTGAATGAACAATGTAAAGGAAGCATTCTACATAGTATACAGTGTAGGTATCTTTTATGAAATGGTACCAACCCAGTGTAATCAGATGTAATAGTATGACCCTTTACTATTTACTTCTTCTGATTCTATTTTCCCCATTTTAGCTCTGTCAATGCAACAATAAAACAAAACAAAACAAAAAAAACCCAACACACATATCCCTTTATTCCTTTCTTTTATTAATCTTTCTTCTCTTATTTTTATCTTTTAAATAGAACCTTGGGACATGGTTACTTTGTTTTAGCCCTTATTTCTGCATTTTTCTATAAAACTAAGAAGAAAAAAATAAAGAAATTCTGGATGTCAGAGGTCAAATGGTTCCAGATGCATTGGTGGAGGGAAAAATAAGAACAGAACTAAATAAACAAGCCCAAGTCAATGACAATAAAATCAGGAGACCTAAACTCTAACAATTTAAACTTAAATGGGCCTGTTATACTGGCAGGCAGGAGGCAAAGGGTAGTGGTATAGGATGCATGCTGTGTTAATTGGTGGAGGGAGATAAACACTGATAGTGGGAATGGCTCTGACTCATTGTATATCTGAAATTCATTTATGAAGGACTTTGTAGACCACAATGGTTTCAATAAAATATTTTTTTAATAAAAGAAAAAATAAAAGGGGCTGGAGCAGTGGGACAGGGTGTAAGGCATCTGCCTTGCCTGTGATAGCCTAGGATAGACTGCGGTTCGATCCCCTAGCATCCCACATGGTCCCCCAAGCCAGGGGCAATTTCTGAGAGTATAGCCAGGAGTAACCCCTAAGCATCACTGGATGTGGCCTCAAAACCAAAACAATAAAATAATAAAATAATAATAATAATAATAATAATAAAATTTAAAAAGGCAAAAAAAAGGTTAGCATGGGTACCACAGGCAATAATCCTCATATATATATACATATATATATATATATATAGCAAGATATATTATAATAACCTATGTATATATTGGTTTTGGGTCACTAGATAGATAGATAGATAGATAGATAGATAGATAGATAGATAGATAGATAGATTTTTGGGTCACACCCGGCAGCGCTCAGGGGTTACTCTATGCTCAGAAATTGCTCCTGGCAGGCTCAGGGGACCATATGGAATGCCGGGATTCAGACCACCAACCTTCTGCATGCAAGGCAAATGCCTTACCTCCATGCTATATCTCTGGCCCCTCCTCCTATATTATAAATGTCTCATCTTTTCATCTTTTACTCTTACTCATCTGCTGAATATACAGGCATCCAGAAAATAAATACACTTGACAAGAAAGATGATCTGAGGAGAGGGGCTGCAAAGATGATTTAGGACCCTTAATTATTAATTACCAGAATGCCAGCTCTCTGAGAAAATGCCTTTTTGGTAGGTGCCCTGTATTCACTTTTTTAAAATCTGCCCTCTCTCCTAGAGGACATTAACATAAATAGGCAAAGGTCTGTTAATGTTTACCCTCTCCCTATGTTTACTGATCCTGAACAATAAATACTGTATTTGGTGAACAACCAGAACTCTCAGTCAAGGAGGCTGTGAATTTCCTGAACTTTTCTAGTAGATAAACCCTTAGGCTTATCAAATCTTCTTAGAGTCACTCAATATACTACAGAGCGAATTATTGACAAATAATATAAAGAATCCATCAGTTGCATTCTTGTTCCCTTCTGTGAACATAACATCCTGAGATGCATATATGTATATAACTTCTCTAAACATGGTCTATGACATTTAATATTTGTTATGTTTGCAGTAAACAATGGCCAGAGATACTGAAAATATATGCATCTACTTTTTCTTGTTTCCTGTAGGAAATGATCAAAGAACAAAAATATACTCAGAATTACATTGAATAATTGTTCAGATAAACAAAGTATGCTTTGCCAATGCCTTGACCCAGTGTAGCAAAGCACTGCTATCACAACTGGCACACTTTTCAGTTTTTAGCTGTGGGTCTGCCCTTTCTTGGCAGTTCATGGCTTACAACAATATATACTATGCTTACAAAGCGCTGGAACATTAAAGAGCTTCAGTGGAAGGATAAATTGATTCATATATGCATGACAACAAATTGCCTAGTCTCTGAATGTTCATAGTCATGTCTCCAGACCATGTTTCCCTGTTTTGTTGCAGTTGCCCCAAAGCCAGGGGTATTTCCCTTTCTTAGCTTTCACTCTTGAGTCCCTGAGATTTTTCTTCTCAATAATTATCAGCCTATCTCTCATGCTGTGTTTTTTAGGGCTTTCTAGTTCAAGATAAATATTTGTTGGTACAAGTGTAAGTGAGGGCTTCTATCCAAATCTGATCTCCTATAAAAGGTTTCACATGAAATTCCTAATGAGTGGAAAGAGGGGGCTTTTCTCATTTCTGAAGATTTACCCCATAAATTTCTTAGTCTTTTGAAAGGCGAGGTAAAATATACTTAACTATCATTTATATCTTGCTAGTATTTTATTTAGTACCTGGAGATGATGATGGTTTGTGTTCTGTCATATTGAGGTGGCTAATAAACATGATTTTCAATGTAAACACTCAATAAATGACTATCTGATTAGAAGAAATACCTACTCCTTAGTAAAACCTGAAAATGGAGATGGAGTTGTTCAATAAATAAGTTCCATTTTGATCCATGAACAGGAAAGTGAACTGTGTAAATTGGGCTACATCAGAAATGGGACAAACTGATAGAAACTTGAAAGAAATCAGAGGAATGGGCACAGATAAGTCATTATTCAGAAACATTTCAAAAGCTCATGCCTCCTATACTTGGCCTGATTTTCTTAAATCAGCTAGCTCATGGGCTCTAATTTGAACTTTAAAAATCCCATTTATCTTATGAAAGTGTTACAGAATTCATTGTGACTAAGATTAGTTTAGTCAGTAAGAATCAAGATAGAAGTGCCTAAATATGCTGTCTTAGGAAATTTTAACATTTGTAAATATTATGAAGAACACCAAAGGTTATGTTATGATGTATTTCAATATTTGAAATTCTAATTTTAATTGATAAACTATAAAATGTGTATGCCTTAATTTATTTAATATAGTATTAAATTCATTTAATAACAGCAGGTAATATACTTTTAGGAATATATATATATATATATATATATATATATATTTTTTTTTTTTGGTTTTTGGGTCACACCCGGCGGTGCTCAGGGGTTACTCCTCCTGGCACCATGCTCAGAAATCGCTCCTGGCAGGCACAGGGGACCATATGGGACACCGGGATTCGAACCAACCACCTTTGGTCCTGGATTGGCTGCTTGCAAGGCAAACGCCGCTGTGCTATCTCTCCGGGCCCGGAAAATATATTTCTAAAACAAATAATACTGAGGAAAGTGACATTGTTTTATATCTCAACAGGTTATTTTAAGTCAGCTGAATTTAGATATCTGTTCTGTATTAAAACAATAGCTGAAGAGAGATAAAGCTTTTTGTTTATGGAGACAAAGATGCAAAGAAAGAGGACAAGATGAAGTTACAGTGGGAAGACAATCAGCCATAAACAGAATTCTCAGAAATCCCCTTGCTGACACCTTAATTTTGAACTTTTCCAAAAACATTAATAAAAATAAAACAAAACATATGCACAATTACTTTGTCCCTCAAGTCCCCAGATTGTAGTACATTATAACATTTCTTAGTAGTACACAAAGCAATCTAAAGCCACAAAATTTATGTAACTCCTTTAACATTGAAGGCATAGTATTTTTTTATAGTTCCATGCACATGCATATTAATTTAAGTTAACCTCAAAACTTTAAGTGATAGACCTTGAGATTTTCTTATTTGAAATTTAATACTATTATATTATTCTGCTTTTGACATTTTTTAAATTTATTTAAATAAAATATATCACATAGTTGACACAATTGATCACAATTCATTTGTTTCAGAAAGAACAAAGGCAAAGTTATTTTAAAAAAAGTAGAAAGACTAATGAGATGAAAGATAATGAAAGGGTTCAGTAGTAGATTTTTGAAAATCACTGAATGACCAATTAACTCATTAAAGGCCCAGCGGAGATATTTAATAAGCTTTTCTTCTCTCTCTCTCTCTCTCTCTCTCTCTCTCTCTCTCTCTCTCTCTCTCTCAGGATAAGTGTTAAAGAAGTACAGTAAAAACAGTGTTAGAGTGGCAATTGTTGTTTGCATAGGCTCAGCAAAGTTTCCATGGGGGACATGGAAAGGAAAACCCTTGGCCTAAATACAAGGAGACATTACCCCTGAAGTTTTCTGGCATAAGATCCACTCTAGGTTCCAGTCATACTAGGTTGTCCAACCCAAGTCATTGTCTGTAGTGCCAATACACTTTTTTTTTTTTTTTTACACAGTTGCTGTTGATGGTGTCAAGTTTCTGTAGTTAAAGATCTTGGAATCTGTTCATATCCTACATCGAAGTCAGGATGATGTGGATCGTCCTCCAGTTTCACCTCACAATTAGAGGGCAATGCAGAGAGCCCTCTAAAGCATTTTAAATAAAAGCATTTTTAAAATTTATTTAAATTATTATTATTTATTTAAATTAAAGCATTTTAATAGCTTTTCAGATAAGTGACTATTCATATTCAGAAGTAATACAAAATTAAAAAGGAAGATATGAGGGGAAATGAGACCCTTATTTACTGCTATTGGGACTTTTGACTAGCCCAATCTTACTTTTCAAAAATTTAGGAATTGAGCTTCCATATGACCCAGTAATTTCACTTTCTACCCAAAGAGCTGAAAAACTTACTCAAGAAAGATAGATACACTCCTATGTTCATTGAAGCACTATTTACAATAAGCAAAGCCTGAAAATAACCCAACTTGTCCAAGGACAGATGACTAGATAAAGAGACTAAGATACTTATACACAATGAAATGCTATTAGCTTTAAGAAAATATGAAATCATGCTATTTGCAGCTGCATGGATGGATCTGGAGAGTATCATGCTGAATGAAATTAGTCATAAGTAGAGGGCTCATCTACAGGATATAAAGAAACTTAGTAGGAGAATAACAAATGCCCAAAAGCAACAGAAATTGAGAGCTGGCATTCAATAAGAATCTCACCATAGGGAACACTAAGACAATAGTGGAGGGGAGTAGACACACAGGTAGAGGGTATACTGCCAAAATACTTTACGAAACCTTATGAAACTGTTTTGTAAACAAGTCTCTAAAATTAAATACATACACACAAAAGCAATACTGAGGCCAAATTGATAAAATATTATGGGCAGGGTTTTAGCCTTATCCACTGTTAACTAGTCACTGTCTAGTATTCCATAAGATCCTTTGCTCCCTGCCAGGAGTGATCTTTGAGTACATTGCCAGGATTAAGCCTTGAGTGCTAGTAGGGTAGCTTCAAAACAAACAAAAAAAAAACCCCAGTTGATTCTAAAATTTGATTAATGGGATCCAAAGATTGTATTATTTTATATATTCCTGATCATCAAATCAACAGTTGTGGTCATAAATACCCTTGATGATTGCCAAGGGGATGGTCTAGCTACACAAGGACAAACAGCAGCATATACTAGTGCTGTAGCATAGAATCAGACTTGAAATCCTTTGGGCATCCCTCCAAGAAATAATAATAAAATAAAATTAGTAAGAGATTTTTGTTTTTTTGTTTTTGGGGACACACCTTGTGGCGCTCAGGGGTTACTCCTAGCTCTGCGATCAGAAATCACTCCTGATTTGGGAGATTATGCTAAGGCATCGAAGCCACATCAGTCCTGGGTCAAGGCAAACCCCCTACCACTGTGCTACCACTCCAGCACAATAAGAGATACTTTTGATACTCTGTTTCTTGAGCTGTTATCTACTTTATATGCATTCTTTACTAATATATGATCTTTTGTGTTGTTTTTTGCTTTTTTGTTTTGTTTGGGGGCAACACCCAGCTGATGCTCAGAATTTATTCCTGGTTCTATGCCCAGAAATTACTTACGGCAAGCTCAGAGGACCATATGGGATGTTGGGGATGAAACCCAAGTAAATCACATGCAAGACAATTGCCCTACAAGCTGTGCTATAGCTCTAGCCCCAACAATATATGATTTTGTATCTATGTGTATAGGTTGTTGGAAAACTTTGATTCACTGAGTTAAAAGGGTTCTCCTAATTTTATTAATTTTAAAACATAAATACTTACCATTATTAGTATCTGATTTCAAAAATGGGAAACGGTCAAGTTAATAATGGCAACGGTTATTCCAAAATTCCAATTATTGCTGGAAAATTCAGATTGCTATGCTGACAACAAAAGCCTTCAGTTATTTGATCTGAACTGACAAACTCAATTTCATTCAGTTTTGAGTATGTTTGCTAAATACCTCAATCTGATGACCACAGCTGGCAAGAAAATATTAGTTCAAATCTTATAACTAATATAAATTCAATTCCTTTCTCAAGACAAAAGCAGTCTTCATTTGAAACAAAAGTGACTTACATTCTTACTATTCTATCACATAGGCCAGAATATTAAAATAGTATACATTCAACATTAAGGTTTAACAAAACACCTTATGATATTTTGTCAAAAACATTTTACTTTTTGGTTCTGAAGTCAACTTCCAGCTGTGCTCAGACCTTACTCTAAGCTCTGTTCTCAGGTATAACTCCTAGTATTGCTCAGGAGATCATAGTGCATGCTGGGATCCAAACCTAACTTGACTGTTTGTATCTCTAGTACTTATTTTTTCAAATGTGTGTTGGTGAAAATTTCCAGTATTTTTCACTATTTTTGAAGGATCAATATTAATATAAACACAATGGAAGAGCACCTCTTTATTATGATAAAATAGTTTGAAATCTTGAAACATCTTGCATGTGCCTCATCTACTAAGATGGATCCTCACACAGTACTTTGAGAAACTCTGCTCCAAAGTATTTTGACTACTGTAAAGAGTGCTATAATGAATATAGGTATGCAGGAGGAATTTTTGTATTATGTTTTGGGGTTCCTAGAGTATATCCCTAGGAGTGGCATAGATGAGTCATATGGAAGCACAATTTCCAGTTTTTTAAGTAATCGCCATATTGTTTTCCATAAAGGCTGGACTACATGTCATTCTCACCAGCAGTAAATGAGAGTTCCTTTCTCCCCACATCTCTGCCAGAACTGATAGTTCTTTTTTTTTGGGGGGGGGAGGGGTGTGTGCCAGATTTCTCACAACAAAGGTAGCTAAAGAAACTAAAGAAGCTAAAGAAACTGTGGTGCGTATACATAATGGAATATTATGCAGCTGTCAGGAAAATGAAAGCATGAAATTTTCCCATACATGGATGGATTTGAAAACTATTATGCTGAGTGAAATAAGTCAGAGGGAGAGAGATAGACATAAAAATAGTCTCACCCCTCTGTGTGATTTAAAAAAATAGATGACATAATTTAATACTACCCAGAGACAATAGAGATGAGGGCTGGGAGAACCAGTCTATGATATAAAACTTAGCACAGAGTGGTAAGTGCAGTTGGAGAAATAACTATATTGACAACTATCATGACAATGGTAATGAGAGAAATAGAATACCTTGAATACAGGCATGGGGTGGGAGAAGAGGAATATGAGAAGCATTAGTTGTGGTGTAAAGTTGCACTGGTAAAGAGGGGTGATTTTTTATGACTGAATCCCAACTACAAATATGTTTGTAATCATGGTGCTTAAAGATATTATTTTTAAAAATGCTATTTTGAGGGGCTGGTGCAATACCACAGTGGTAGAGCATTTGCTTTGCATGCAACTGACCTAGGACAGACCTCGGTTCGATCCCCAACATCCCATATGATCCCCCAAAGCCAGGGAAGATTTCTGAGCCAGGAGTAACTCCTGAGCATCAAAGGGTTTGGCTCCAAAAAACAAACAAAAATATTAAAAAACGTATTTTGAGAAGTCTCTGAAAAAGATTTCTTTCTGTCTGAATATGTGCTATGAGAGAGTGTGAATACTTCTTTCTACCCAGCTAGGGAAGTAATTTTATTTAAGGAACAAAGTATTAAAGCAAATAAAGGGAAATGCTCCCCCACACGTTGATTAATTGTACTGTACAAATGAAGACAGAAATGAAACTAAGAGCTTGCAGACATATTACCAGATTCAAGATTGAGAGAATTTCAAAGATCTGGAGGTAAGTTTGGATAGTTCAGATATCAGTACTGGAAACATTTAAGTAAAATTTGGAAAAAAATAACCGCCTCAGAGCTTTGTGTATTGAGGACAATATGAGTATGAAAAAAATCAGATATCTTTCTAAAACCAATGACTACATGAGCTGTGTGTCTTACAGGTCTGGTAAGCTTGAATGCTGGATATATTGATGGAATATAATTAGATACACTCTGCTTTATGGAATAATGATTTTTAGAGGTCCTCATATAGGAAAACTACACTGTAGTTCTATATATTCAAAATTGGTTTTTAATACTTAAAATAATTTTTCATGTATTATGATGTTTATTTTGTTTTTTTCTGTTCTTTTCAAAAATAGCTTATACTTTATCAGTGCCTATAAAATTTGAGCTAATTCATAAAACTTTAGAATTACAAGAAAAAAACACACTCACATAAGTAGCTATCCTCTGGGGAAATAGAAAAGTGAAAACAGTTTCTATCAACACAAATTCCTAAATGGGATACAGTGACATTAATTAGGCTCTCTGAAAAGAGAAAATATTCAAGTAAACCAAATGACAATGTGTTGTAATCAAATTCAAACAGTTTAGTAATTGTGGAAAAAAATGTAAACCGCAAACCCCAAGAGAGAAAAACCGTAAATAATGCATCTTAAAAACCTCGACAGTATATAAATCTCAAACTGGAATTGTAGTGTGATTCTTCAAAGACTCTAAAGCATCTCCGATTCATTTTTTAAACTTACCTTCTAATGATAAAACATAAACAAAAGCAAAACAAATATATCTCTTTTAAGGTGACATTCACTTTGACAAATATATTCTAGTATTAATAACTACTATAAATTTAATCATAGAATAATCATTACTTCCTACAATTTACTCAGCCCTTTTAATTCATTATTTTATTTAATTCACACTTGTTAAAACCAGTAGAGGAAAAGATTTCTTTGTTTCTGTTTTTACCGTTTACATTTTTCTAGATATGGATTCATACAGCATGAATTTTTTGAGTTGGTTCACAGAGCAGGATTTTATTTATTGTTATTCTTGAATAATTCTCTATTTATTTGCCAGTTGATGGGCATCAGTTTGGTGCCATTAAGAAACAAAAAAAAAAAAACGTATGAAAGCACTTTCATGTATTAGCCTAGATATATAATGTCCTTTCTCTTAAAGTCTGAGATTGCTGCATTAGTTAGTAAGGACATTTTTAAATTTATAAGAAATTTCCAGACTTTCTCCAAAGTAACTCTGCTACAGTGGAAATTGAGGGAAAGAACAACAGGTAATATGTAATATATTTCTCTTGATTGTTTTAAATCTTGCCTCGTTGAAATGTTGCCAGTCAAACAGATCATAAATTTGGCTGTAGGGCAAGGATAGAAAATACTAAAAAAGGAATGCAGCTGAGACATACCAAGTTTCTCTTTGACTTTATGCTCAATCCTGGAGGGAGCCTCTGTTTGACCCCTTGCTTATTCTTGTCTACACTGCAGGATAAACTGTAGTGCTCACTATATCCATCAATCACATGATCAATCAATCAATAAAAAATAGCCAAAGCAATCAAGAGCAATAAGCAACAGCAAGGCCAAGCAGAGTACAGAGCATCATTGACAGAACAAAGGACCCTCAAGAGCAAGGGGCATCAAGGGAGAGCCCAGAAGAGGACCTGGGGACATCAAGAGACAACATAAAATGAGGGTTGGACAAAGGACATAAGGAACTTAAAAATACCTCCTTAAAGCTAGCAAACAACTGAATCAGCATCTGGTGTTTTGTATGCTAACTTTATATGCAGTAATTTAAGGACCCACTCAGCAGGTAGACAGCTTCATGGTAATGATCCCTAGCACATCTCTTCCTGCCAGCAGTGTGCCAGAATTCCAGTTGCTCGAGTTTCTCACCTGGATTTGGTCTTTTTTTTTTTTTCTTTAATTTTAGTCATTATCCTAGATGTGTGCAAACAGCAACTGTGGTTTTCCAAGCCTTGTGTTGAACGCTGTTCATGTAATTGCTTTCCACCCATGTCTTTGTTGTTGCTGTCATTGTAGCAACTATTCAAACTATTCTTTGTGAGGAAAGAGAAGAGCTCATCTGTTTTGTTTTGTTTTGTTTTTGTTTTTGTTTCTGGGCCACACTCAGCAGCGCTCAGGAGTTATTCTTGGCTCTGGGCTTAAAAATCGCTCCTGGCAGCTTGGTGGACCATATGGGAATCCAGGAATCAAAACCAGGTCGGTTTTGGGTTAGCCATGTGCAAGGCAAAAGCCCTACTGCTGTGCTATCTCTCCTGCCCCTGGAAGAGTTCATCTGAAAAGGCATGGGAGAGTAGAATTTAGGTCTACACATGAATATATCTTTGCTTCTGATAAATAGCATGGAAATTGAGTCCATTCATTCAGTAAATAAGCTCTGGTATTGTAAATAAGTAAATAAGCTCTGCTGCTATCTTATATTTAGAAACTTAATTTTATTCTATCTCTGGCTAATGTCACCTCATATTTACTACAGACCATGCCTAATAGTTTTCTCAGTATTCTTCCTTCATTCTCTGAGTCCATCAGCTCCTACATATTTGAATCAATAATCAGGTGTCTTTTTTTACTCCTCTATTAGCCACATTTTTGGTTTTATTTTTTACTACATCTGTATCTCCAGTGAGAATAAGAGTAGGGGAAGAAGTCAGTTTCTCATTTTCTTTTCCAGTCGCAGTACTGTGATGAATCTATTAGGCAAACTTTTCTAAACTTAACTTCTTAGTCTCCTAGCATGGTGGCAAAATTCTACTTTATAGGAGTATAAGTTTTAGCAGACTCTGGCTTTGTGAGAGTTGAAACTTTAATATAGGAACATTTCCTGATCTGCTCTATGGGTATAGTTATCTCTTTGAATTATAACCATGAAAACAATACGTTATATCCCATCCTTAAAGAGCCCTAGTATTATGTGTCAATAATACCTATGGAAATAATGCCTTACTCAGTGGTGGGTGGTCAATTGCCCATGGCATGCTATACCACCAAAAGGTGTTTCTTATTTCTGTCCCTTCCTGTCTTCTCATTCTTACTCATGGGAACAAAATCAGTACACAGTTAGGCAAATGTTCTCAAAGAACAGAAATTAAATATGCAATTCTTGATGTAAACAGGTGCATTTTTCTATAGAGTTTAGTGTAATTTGAAATACTTAATGCTTTAAATTTTTTAAAAAATAAAACCAGTTATTTTTTATTATTACTAGTGAATGAATACATGTCCTCAAATAGTTTTGAAAGTGTTGAAAATATTAATGAAAGAATAACTTAGGATGCCAGGCACTCAAGTGTGACTAATGATCTTTTTTTCATGAGTTATCAGTTTTTTCTGTATTTAAAAGACAGGGCTGGAACTCCCACAGAAGTTGCATGCATCTTGTTTCATTTGATCTTCTCACTCCACTTGTGAGTTAAGTAGTTCAGAAAACATATTTGTGTTTATAGATAAGAAAAATGAAGCAATAAGAAGTTAAATGATTCATTGACAGAACAACAAATTCCTGCCACTATTTTTGCCATTATTGTACTTTAAAAAATTTCACAGTTGGATATTCAGACTCAAAAAAAAAAAAGAATATTGACTCTGACCTAATGCCTCGCAATAAAATGTACTCAAAGTCAACCAAATATTTTAAAATAAGACACAAAATTATAAAAAGGTAGCATAGGAGAATGATAAGATGACCTTGGTGGTTCAGTATTTTAGATAACAAACCCAGTTGTGATCTATAAAATAATTAATTGATAGGCCTGGCTTTATTAAAATTAAAACTTCTGCTATATGAAAGTCAAGATCAAGAGAAAGGGCAAAAATTTCAGTGACTATCAAAATATTTTCTACAAGACAGAGCTGATGAAAGTCTATTATTTTAGATATACAAAAACTCTAAAAACCTCAACAATAAAGAAGCAAACATAGGTTTTTAAAACTGGGTCACAGACATTAACAGACACCCCACCAAAAAAAGAATAACAAATGGGAAATTAACATATGAAAAGATGCCTCACATCATTGTCATGAGGGAAATGCAAATTTAAAAAATGCATGTTATTACATACTAATTAAAATGGGAAAAAAAAATCTGTGAATCAAAAGATAATCCAAGTGGTAGAGTGTATGCCAAGCAAATACCAGGCCACATTAGTATTACTCTTTAAGCACAACACATTTTGTCCTCATATTCTTGCCCTCTGAATATTACTAGTATATAAAAGTGACCAAAATCTGAGTATTTAACAATATTAGATGCTGTGAAGAGATGTGAGGCAACATGAATTCTAAATGCATTGCTTTTGGGAATGCGTCAAAATGGTACAGCATTTTGGCAAATAATTCGACAGTTCCTTACATAGTAAAGTATGTTCTCACCATATACTTCAATATATATTGAATTCAGTATATATTACTTTAATATATATATATGTATATATATTAATCTCTTAGAAAGTTACTCCTAAAGATTTTAAAGACTATAGTCACACAAAAAAATATCTATTTTAATAGCTTTATTCAGAGTTGTCAAAAATTAGAAACCCCAAAATGCTTTTCCAAAGATCAATGAATAAATTGGTAAATTTTAATTCAGAAAATATTACTCCAGCTAAAAAGAAAAGAGCTCGCAAGCCATAAAAAGATATAGCTAAATCTTTAGTGATAGTTTAAGCAAACAGTTAATCTGAGAAATTGGTAGACAGTATAATTCTCACTAAATGGCAATATGGAAAAATTTCAAATAGATAATGAAAATATTACTGTTATCACTGCTTTTGATCATCGGCATCTTCAAGCCTGCCAGGGAGTGATTTCTAAGTGTAAAGCCAGGAGCACTGCTGGATGTGGTTCAAAAACCCCTCAAAAATATTCATGCCCCCCAAAATGTAGTTCTAAAACTGACTAGTTTATTTTGTTCATAATTTTTAAGTAGCATAACTTGAATGGGGGTTAACATTTCTTGTCTGAGTTATTTCATAAAATTCATTTCATAAATATATAGTTAGGCAGCAGCTGGAGCTCTACAGCAGGCAATAGGACATTGTGGTTCAAGGGCAGTATTTTATTGACCTATTACATTGAGTCTAACTGGGACTTGCATCTAAACTAGTTTCAGGTAGTCTAACTTCTTCCATGACTTGCTGTGCCCAGGGCTCTTCTGATCCAGTCTTAAACTGTGATACTAAAAATGAAATAATAAAGACAAATCAAGGGTAAGATGATCTAGACAATATTTCACAATGGAAGTGAGTAAGGTCAAAATTTATTCCCATTTTAAAACTGCTCACATCAGAACCAGAGTGATAATTTAATGTTAAGTTTGGCCATACATGGTCATCACATTTCATACCCAGCACTGCATATGGTCCCCTAAACACAGACAGGAGTGATCCTAAGTAAAAAGAAAAACCTAAGCACACCTGGATGTGGCTCCAAAACCAAACAAACAAATAAACAAAAAAACAACAAATAAAACTGCCCCACTCAAAGGAGCTTACATAGAATGGCAGGACCAGGATGAAAATGTTAATTCTTTCTACAAGCTAGATTCTTCTTACTTCTGTGTCCAATTCATTAATGGTTATTTATTGTGTGAAATTCCAATCTAAACATTGAAAAGATAGAAGGGTTTTGAGAGTGCTGTCTCAATTCTCCCAGTGTCATCCCTACCTAATTACTTTTGACAACATAACATCTAAATGTATTCAACTGAAATTATAGAAAAATCATCAAACAATATAATCTCATTGAAAATACTCGGGGAAAATCTACACCCGCCCAGTGATTCCCGACTGTGAGTGTTGCCTGTATGTGTTTTTCCACTGTCCTGTCTCTGAACCTCTTGGGAGTGGGCCAAAAAGGGCCCAGAAAAATAGCACTCCCAGAAGGCTCCAGAAGAGCACGACTGCTCCACTTCGCTTTGCGGCCCCACACTCTTTCTACCCAATGAACCCCACCACAATACGAAGAAAAAATCACACTACAAGCGAGAAAATGGGGGAAAACCACGCAGGCAATCAACATGCACAGAGAATGAAGATGAAAACTCAGATGACCTAAAAAATTTTGACCATCTAATTAACCTCTCAGACAAGGAGTTAGAATAGCAATATGGACAGAAATTTGTTAGAACTCAAAGAAATCATAGATCAATCTAAACAAAACACAAAGACAGAAATCAGAAAACTCCAAACTGAAATAACAGATTTTGAATAACACTGTAGCTGAACTGAAAAACTCAGTAGATAGCCTAGCCAGCAGGGTAAAGCAGCTGAGGACAGAATCAGTGTGCTGGAAGATGAGATGCAGAAAACTCAACACAGCAGAAGAAATTGGAAAAGAACCTTAAGACAAACGATCAGGCAATGGATAAAAATACTCAAGGAATGTGAACAGATGAAAATAGAAGTCTTTGATAAACTCAACAGAAACAACATAAGAATCATGGAATCCCAGAGACCCAGGCAGGAGATCTCCAGGAAGAATCAACTGTTTAAAGGACATTAATCAAAAGAGATACCTCCAGAGTTAAAGACTACATGCAATCAAATCCTGCATGCCCAAAGAGTACCAGCTAAACGAGACCCAAAGAAAAATACCCCAAGACACATCCTCATTACAATGACAAATCCCAAAATAGAGATAGAATACTGAAAGCAGCAAGATCAAAAATGGAAATTACATTCAAAGGAAGCATCCCTAAGACTTACAGCAGACATGTCATAAGAAACTCTCAAGGGCCAGAAGACAGTGGTGGGATATTGTGACAATACTGAATGAAATGGATGCCTCACCGAGAATACTGCACCCTACCCGACTCATGTTTCAGATTTGAAGGAAGGATACATAGCTTCATGGATAAACAACACCTCTGAAACTTCACAGATGAAAAGCTAGCCTAAAGGAAAAACTGAAAGGTCTACTTTAAGACAAGAGAGACCAAAAAACATAGCAAACTTATCTACAAAGATGATATTAAAATCCTAAGACAATCATCTCCCTCTATGTCAATGGACTAAATTCACCAATAAAAAGACAGAAGTGCAAAATGGGTCAAAAAGATGAATCCAACCTTCTGCCTATCAAGAAACACACCTGAATAATCAGAACAAACAGACTCAAAATCAAAGGCTCAGAGGAAAATCATGAAATGAAACAACACCTAAAAAAGCTGGGGTGGCCATATTAATATCTGATGACACCCAACTTTATACTCAGAAAAGTTGTAAGGGACAAAGATGGACACTATGTACTAATCAAGGGATATGTGCAACAGGAAGAAAATCAGACTTTTAAACATATATGCACCCAATGAGAGACCACAAATTATGTAATATAATTACTAAAAAATCTGAAAGAAAACATCAATAATAATACAATAATTGTGGGAGACCTCAACATGGCCATGTCAACACTTGACAGGTCAACCAGACTGAAACCCAACAAAAAACATACTAACCCTGAAAAGTGTTAAGGAAGAAAGTGGGACTAGTAGATATATATAGACACTCCACCCCCAAAAACCTGGATACACATTCTTCTCCAATGTACAGGGGTAATTCTACAGGATAGACCACATGCTGACACATAAAACATACCTTCATAAAATCAAGAGAATAGAAATCTTGCAGGCTACTTTGCTGACCACAATGCTCTGAAATTAGATGTGTGAATTAGAAAGGCACACAGAAGGAAAACTTTAACAAATGGAAATTAAACACCCTGCTACTGAAAATCAGTGGGTCCGAGATTGAAATCAAAGAGGAAATCAAAATTTTCCTGGAAACAAATGATAATGAAGACACAACTGCCAGAAATCTATGGGGACACAGCAAAAGCGGTCCTGAGAGGCAAATTTTTATAGTTTTGCAGGCATCACATCAGGAAGGAAGAAGGGGCATACCTGAATAACTTAATGACACAGCTCATAAAATTAGAAATGTCCAACAAAAGGAACTAAAAATAGCGAGACAGAAGAAATAACAAAACTGAAAGCAGAAATCAATGAAGTGGAAAACCAAAAAAGCAATTCAAAAGATCAACGAAATCAGAAGTTAGTTCTTTGAGAAAATAACAAGATTGATAGACCATTGGCAAAACTCACAAAGAAAGAGAGAGAGAGAAATATGATAACCCATATTAGAAGGGGGAGATTACGACAGATACTGCCGAGATCCAAAGGATATTCAGAGACTACTTTGAGAAACTACTAAACATGAGAACTAGAAGAAATGGATAAATTCTTGGACAATTATAACCTCCCGCAATTAAGTAAGGAAGATATAGCATATCTAAACACCCCCATCACTACTGAGAAAATTGAAAATGTAATCAAACATCTGCCTAAAAAGAAAAGCCCAGGCCCGGAGGATTTACTAATGATTATTTCAAACCTTTTCAAGAGGAGCTACTACCAATCCTAGCCAGGCTCTTCCATGAAATGGAAAAAACGAGAACACTCCAAACAGCTCTATGAAGGCCACATCACCTTGATACCAAAACCAATCAGAGATGCTGCCAAAAAAGAAAATTACAGATCAATATCCCTGATGAATGCTGATGCAAAGATCTTCAACAAAATCCTGGCAAATAGGATCCAATGCATCATCAAGAAGATCATACACTATGACCAAGTATGTTTCATCCCAGGAATCAAGGATGGTTTAACATACATAAATCTATCAATATCATACAACATCAACAACAAGAAAAATAAAAATCACATGATCATATCAATAGATGCAGAGAAAGAAAGCATTTGATAAGGTCCAAAACCCATTCTTGATCAAACTCTCAGCAAGATGGGAATGGAAGGAACCTTTCTCAATATAGTTAAGGCCATCTACCACAAGCCAGTGGCAAATATTATCCTCAATGGAGAAAAACTAAAAGCCTTTCTTCTAAATTCTGGTACAAGACAAGGCTGTCCGCTCTTACCACTCCTCTTCAACGTAGTACTGGAAGTGCTTGCTATAGTGATCAGGCAAGAAAAAGATATCAAAGAAATCCAGATAGGAAAGGAAGAAGTGAAGCTCTCACTGTTTGCAGATGACATGATACTTTACTTAGAAATCCCTAAAGACTCTACCAAAAAGCTTCTATAAACAATAGACTCATATAGCAAGGTGGCAGGCTACAAAATCAACACACAAAAATCAATGGCCCTTTTTTTAGTATTTTTTATTTATTTAAACATCTTTTTTATTTAAACAACTTTATTACATACATGTCATTCTTCAAAGAAGTGGATCAAACACATTACGAAGTTCATCTGGAACAATAAACATCCTCGAATAGCTAAAGCACTCCTAGGGAAAAGGAGTATGGGAGGGCATTACTTTCCCTAACTTTTAAACTCTACTACAAAGCAATAGTTATCAAAACTGCATGGTATTGGAATAAGACAGACCTCAGATCAGTGGAATAGGCTTGAGTTCTCAGACAATGTTCCCAGACATACAATCACCTAATTTTTGATAAGAAAACAAGAATCCTAAGTGGAGCAGGGAAAACCTTTTCAACAAGTGGTGCTGGCAGAACTGGTGAGCCACTTGCAAACAAATGAACATAGACCCCCAAGTTAACATCATGTACGAAGGTAAAATCTAAATGGATTAAAGATCTTGATATCAGACCTGATACCATAAGGTATATAGAACAACATGTAGGTAAAACACTCCATGACATTGAGACTAAAGACATCTTCAAGGAGGAAACTGCACTTTCCAAACAAGTGGAAGCAGAGATCAACAGATGTGAATACATTAAGCTGAGAAGCTTCTGCACCTCAAAAGAAATAGTTCCCAGGATACAAGAGCCACCCACCATGTGGGAGAAACTATTTACCCAACACCCATCAGATAAAGAGCTAATTTCCAAAAGATACAGGGCACTGACAGAACTTTACAAGAAAAAAAATCTAATCCCATCAAAAAAATGGGGAGAAGAAATGAACAGATACTTTGATGAAAACGAAATACAAATGGCCAAAAGCACATGAAAAAATGCTCCTTGTCACTGATCATCAGGGAGATGCAAATCAAAACAATGATGAGATACCATCTCACACCACAGAGATTGTCACACATCACAAAGAATGAGAACAATCAGTGCTGGCGGGAATATGGAGAGAAAGGAACTCTTATCCACTACTAGTGGGAATGCTGTCTAGTCCAACCTCTATGGAAAGCAATATGGAGATTCCTCCAAAAACTAGAAATTGAGCTCCCATACGATCCAGCTATACCACTCCTAGGAATATATCCTAGGAACACAAGAATACAATACAAAACCCCCTCCTTCACATCTATGTTTATTGCAGCACTATTCACAATAGCCAGGCTCTGGAAATAACCAAGAAGCCCTTCACCAGAGGAATGGCTAAAGAAACTGTGGTACATATACACAATGGAATATTATGCCGCCGTCAGGAGAGATGAAGTCATGAAATTTTCCTATACTTGGATGTACATGGAGTCTATTATGCTGAGTGAAATAAGTCAGAGGGAGAGAGAGTGACACAGAATATACTCACTCATCTCTGGCTTTTAAGAAAAATAAGTCATCTTTGCAACAATCCTCAGAGACAATGAGAGGAGGGAGGAGGGCTGGAACTTCCAGCTCACTTCATGAAGCTCACCACAAAGAGTGGTGAGTGCAGTTACAGAAATAACTACACTGAGAACTACCATAATCATGTGAATGAATGAGGGAACTGGAAAGCCTGTCTAAAGTACAGGTGGGGGTGGGGTGGGATGGAGGGAGATTTGGGGCATTGGTGGTGGGAATGTTGCACTGGTAAAGGGGGGGTGTTCTTTACATGACTGAAACCTAATCACAATCATATTTGTAATCAAGATGTTTAAATAAATAAAAAATACTATAAAAAGAAAATACTTTATTATCATTATAGTCAGATATTGAAATAATCACACAGTTGTTTTACTAAAAGTTTGTAAATGTATTAATCAATGAGAATAGGGTTGGGGTTATGTATTTTTATATCACTTACATTGAAAGGAAATTTTCACTTAAAAGTGATTTTGTGGATTCTAGAACATTTCCTGTGCTTGTCCATGTTCACTAACAAACTTTATTTTATTTCTGAAAAGAAGATAAGACTTCCCTGATACCAATTATATAACTATTCCCACCTGATCATTATGGTCCGCATTTAAAGAACATATTTTTAATTCAATAGTGGCTAACTGAATTAAAATTATATTCTAATATGAGTTCTATTACTACTGAAATATATACTTTTAAAATTACTGCTATGAATGTATAGTAAACAAAAGGCAAGGCATTAGATGTCATCAAAATGAATTATAGAAATAAAAAGACAGACAACTATTGTGACAATGTCAATGAGTGAGCAAAGTAGAATGCCTGTCTTGAATATAGGTGGGGGGATATTGGGGGTATTGGTGATGAAAATGTTTCACTGGTGAAGTGGGGTGTTCTTTATATGACTGAAACACACCCACAATCATGTCTGTAATCAAGGAGTTTAAATAATGATTAAAAAGTGAATTATATGCGGTCTCACAAAACAAAAAAAAAATAGACATATCACAATTAGCTGGAGACATCCAAGTGGCTAAAATAACTGATTTCTTTTAAGATTACTTGTTTCTTTTAATTCAATGGTCTACAAATCAGTTTTCATTATAATCAATGAGTTGAAGAATATAAAATGTTAAATAGCTAACTGGGTTATTGTGTCATTACTTCCTCCATTGCTAAGATATTACAGAAAGAAAAATAGTATAGTATTAGTGAAGACTTTTGCTGGCAATTTTCCTGAGAACCATTAAATTATGTTCATATCCCAGAGTTTCTGGAAAGGTCTGTGTTTCAGTGTACAAAGAACACTGACTTTTCTCACATTCCCCACAATAATTAATACTACTTGTAACAGGAATTCATAGCCAGTTGATTAAAACTTAAATAAAGTACAAAGTTGACCAACAAAATGTTAGGACTTAAAATCAAGAAAAAAATAAACCCAAATAAATGTCATTGAAAACTAAATTTTTTCCTAACACAAATTTTATGATTGCCTCTAAAGATATCTCCATTTTCCACAGATATAGATATGTCAAAAAAGAGATCCTTTTCTAATCTAGCCAAGTTAAATTTTTTTTCTAATTTTTTGGGCCATACCAGGTGATGCTCAGGGGTTACTCTTGGTTATGTACTCAGAAATCACTCATGGCTTTTTGGACCATATGGAATGCTGTGGAATCAAATCATGGTCCGTCCTGGGTCAGTGCATGCAAGACAAATGCCCTACCGCTGCGTCAACCCTCTGGACCATAGCCAAGTTAAAAATATTAATGTTTTGCAGTTTTACATATGTTTTAATTTATTTTTTTTGGAGATGATACCTGGCAGTACTCAGGGCTTAGCCTGCCTCTGCCTCTCAAGAATTATTCCTATTGGCTTGAGGGCATGTTCAGTACCAGGGATTGAACCTTAGTCAGCTGTGTGCAAGGCGTAGCCTTACCTGCTGTATAATCTCTTAGCACTTACTATTCATTTTATGTCCTCATTGTTTTCATTTTATATAAATCCTTCTCTTAGTATATTCTGAAATTATTATTTTCTCAAATTGCATGTGAAATGTGTGTGAGGGTATGTGTGTGCCTGAAAGAGAGAGAGAGAGAGAGAGAGAGAGAGAGAGAGAGAGAGAGAGAGAGAGAGAGAGAGAGAGAGAGAATCTATTACCAAATCATTACATTACTCATTTTTTTAAATAAAAGATGAAAGACTGTGAAAACAGAATGTAGTAATGTGATAAGTACCTATCATTGTTTTCAGTGACTTGGTTTAATGTCTTTTAGTTTCATTTTGTTGATTCATTCCTGTGTGGTTCTTCTTAGTGTTTTGCTCAACATTTGTACTGAACTCTTTCTTCATTCAAATCTCTGTGTATGAATCTGTGTGTCTGAGAAAATGCTGAAGGGAAGGGCACACAGAGTGATTTTTAAGGTCACCTCTATAGAAGTCTTTCATATCCAAGAGATTCTACTTTCACATGTGAAGATATTTCTATATAAAGAAATGATATACCTCAGAATAAATAATGCACACACCAAAATATAAAACTAAGTTAAATACTATTCACAGGAAATTTTTCCCCAGTTATCTTCAACAGAAGATTAACAACAGAAAAGTAACATGAGAGAGCAGACAGGAAAAATATGTCTTCAGTGATGAAGTACTTCAGGAGTTAGGAAATCACACCACCTCTCTGACTTGGATTATTTTTTAATGATCTCTAAAAGATCGTTGGTGGGACTTAAGAGATGTTTTAAACTTGGCTTAGTTTTGTTGACATATGTGTAAAATGAGTAACTATCTACTAATAAGAAAAATATAGTTTTTTAAAAATTTTCTTCAAATAACTATTAGCAAATACATTGATTGTTTAAAATTCCTGTTTTTAGATTCTGTTTTTTCTCTTTGCTAAAACATCCATTTTCTTCCTCCTGCAAAGTTGCTTTGTGAAATTTCCTTCTACCCAATGTATGCATTGGAACTAAATCCTATCTTACAACTATTAGTTCCTTTTACTAAATATAATATGCCCTATAATAATTAAGTCCTGAGTAGAATAGCTGGATTATGTGTCAAATGTTTTAATTTAAAGACTCTCCACACTATTTTAATGAGTTGAATTATTTTTCCAACCAATAGTGTACAAAGGTTTTCTTCTCTCCATATTTCTCTCCAATACATATATTTCTTGTCTTTCTAATAATTCTCTTTTTACAAGTAAGATTTGATGCCTTTTTGCTATCTAATCTGCATTTTCTTATTAACCTACGGATCTATTCAGAGAAGTGTATATTCAATTTCTTCATTAACATATTTTATGTTCCTTCATATCAGCTTTTGAATCAGTTTGGGGACTGTACTTAAAAGACAAAGGATATATAATTATGCAAAATAAAAAGCAATAAATTTAAAAAATTTAAACAAATAAGCAACCTCTCTACCAATTTCTGGGTTTGAGGAAAAGCAGTATCACAAGTCACAATAGCAGATCTTTCCCAGGTGCATTTTTGTTGTGAAGTCCAAAAGTCTCAAACTGTGTTGCTTCTGTAGTAGAAATTCAAGGAGATAAAAATTACATAAATTTTGGAACCCATTAAACAAAAACTCATTTTTCTTTTGCAGAATTGAATCTGAAAAGATAAAATTTAAGGATAAGGAAATGTGAACCATGATGCCAGAGATGACCAGGTCATCAAGAATGCTGAAGAATCTATAAATATTGGCATCAACTCTGTTACTATCACACCTGAATGAGAACAAGGCTGAGAAATTCAAATGGAAGCAAATGGAGTAATTACCATATGACACCATCCAAATATTCTTGGTGGCTTTGTCTTGAGGGAGGCTTTCCTCTTCAAAACATGAAACTGTGAGAGGGTAGTTAAAACCCATCATCATAGGCTATAACACTTGTGGGGATTAATATAAAGCAGCTAATTCTGTTCATTCTGGGCCTGGAAAAGTAGAGATAACCTATATGCAGAGTGATGGATCACAAAAACGTATTGGGTTTATCATTTTGAAACTGGTAGTGGTGTTTCCATGGGGATGTACAATTAAGACAAGTTTGTCAAACAATTTGCACCCAGTTCTTTCCAGATGGCTCTGTCAAAGAATTGGCCTTTGTATCTGAACACTAAGTACACTATTCTGAACAAATATGAAGAATTGCTTTAAAGACATCTTGCAGGAGTATATGACAAGCAGTACAAATCCCAGTCTGAAACCAAAACATTTGTTCTGTGTACACATTCTTCAATGAGATAGTGGCTCTAGTATAAAGTCAGAACTAGGCTCATAAAATTTAGGAGAGAAATGTGCAGCCAGACTTTGTGACCCAAATGTACAGCTCTCTAAGTTTGATATCTAGCATGCTCATTTGTTCAGATCACAAGACTATAGATGTAAAAGCTGCCCATGGGAGTGTAACATGCCACTAAAGCAGTTACCAGAAAGGAAGCATGCATCGACTAATTCTATTGCTCCTATTTGTGCTCACATCAGAGGGTTAGCACATGGAGATGAGATTTATAGAAAGTTTGATTTTTTTTGTGAAGACTTTCTTTGGAAGATGGTATTGAGACCTTGTAAACAAGTTTCATGGCCAAAGACTGGGCTGCTTGTTTTAAACATTTACAAATGTGCAGCATTTTGACTACCTAAATATTTTCAAGCCATAGAGTTAAAAATCTAAGAACATTAAGATAAAACTAACTCAAGCTAAACTTTAGGGGGATCAGCTGCATGAAAGGCAAACGCCCTAAAGCTGTGCTATCACTTCTACCCAAATATGTCTTTTTTTTTTTTTTGCTTTTTTGTTTTTGTTTTTATGTTTTTGGGTCACACCCAGGGGCACTCAGGGGTTACTGCTGGCTCTGTGCTCAGAAATTGCTCCTGGCAGGCACAAGGGACCGTATGGGATGCTGGGATTCGAACAACCCTCCGTCCTGGATTGGCTGCTTGTAAGGCAAATGCCTTCCTGTTGTGCTATCTATCCAGCTCCAAAAATGTCTTTTTCTTATAGAGAATATTATGACTTTTTTTTATAGAGAATGGTATGCCACATCCATAAATGTAATCTAGAATTTTAAAATATGTTTTTCCTAGAGTTTGTTCAATGCTCATCTAAAGTCCTGTTACTGGTTCTTATGTTTTGAAATAAATGGTTCAAACCAAAAGTGTTTGAAAGAATAAACCCTAGCCATGGTATTGTTATCTAATATATTTATAAAGTGGAAAGTCAATTCTCTTTTCCTTTTTCTATAGCCTGAAGTACTGATGATTAGATCATAACAGGAGTCACCTATGTGAATTAGAGCTGTATATTCAATTTTCTCATGATTTGGAATGAAGTAGATGGATGTAAATAAAACCTAGACATAGAGCAGTTATATATATACATATATCAAAAAGTTTTTGATTAATATTTAAAAATCACTAAATATTTTTGAGGTTCCTAGAGAGTTTCAAATAGAAATAAATCTATCTGCATATTTGTCTTGTGTGTTCATTCCTTTCTTCTGGTCTTGCATCACTCATGTATTATACTATTTATTCTATAAATACCTTATTTCATCCAAGTGCCCTTACACCAATTGTACCTTTTGGGGACCTTTGCTTTGCCTATTTTATTATGTGAATTTGATTATTTCAAATGTTGATTTGAAACATTAGTTCTGTTTTACATGTAAACTCTTAATTTTTTTTTGGTTTTTTTTTTTTTTGGTTTTTGGTTTTTGGGCCACACCCGGCGATACTCAGGAATTACTCCTGGCTGTCTGCTCAGAAATAGCTCCTGGCAGGCACGGGGGACCATATGGGACACCAGGATTCGAACCAACCACCTTTGGTCCTGGATCGGCTGCTTGCAAGGCAAACGCCGCTGTGCTATCTCTCCGGGCCCTAAACTCTTAATTTTAACTAACACTTGCAACTGTTAAAAATAAAATATAGAACATCACGTAAGAAGATTCTACACAGTGAAAGAAATCCATATTCAAATGCCAAACCACCCCCCTAATATATTTTCATACACTATGCCTGACAAAGGAGTAATATCAAAAAGATGAGAGACTTTATAGAACACACACATACATGAAACTCTAATAACCCTATTTGACATCTTCTGAATTATCAGACTCTAGAACCATTTTTTTTAGATTGTAGCATGAATCTGAATCACAAGAGATCAATTTACAACCCAAATCTTTGGGCTCCATCCTCAAGACTGGAAGATTGACTTGGAAGATTGACTCAAGCACTTTTATGTTCAATAAGTAAACTTAATTGTCAACTAAGCCCATCTAGATAAAGAATCATCCTGGATATCAAGACCATGCAAATATCTTAAAATTCAAGTTTACATTCAACTGAAGAAATGTTTCTATAAAGATTTATTATATATCTCAAATAAAATTGTACTATGATAAGAGCTATTACCTATTTTATTGAAATCAAATCATGCATGCATTTAAACATGTATTGAGACTAAAATGATATAAAATTGGGATGACTTGAGTGTTAGAGATCAAGTCAATTTTAGTGTTAGCAGTACAGATAGAATGAATAAGAGAAATAATAGAATCAGAGGCCAATTAAGAGATTTGATAACAGAGTTCATAATAAGGTATTGGATGAGAAGAGAAAGATATAGATTTAACTAAAGTGCATGTGTAGAATCCACAGAAAACAAACTGATATTTATCTGTGACAGAATAACCTAATAATAGCTAATAGGCTTCAAGCCATTGTCACAGTTTTGGGTTGTGTGCTCATTATGAGCTAATTTGGAAACTGAAAATTTTTGCAATAACTTAGTAGGTTATATTTATTTTCCAGTTTTCTCATGAATGGGAAATTTTCCAATAGTATTTCAATCTCTAATTGAATATTATTTTCAAAATATGAATCCATAACCTATAGTCATCTTCAACCAAGACAAAATGAAAAGCAATTACATTCTTTGGTGTTCATATTTACTTTCTATAAAACTGCACAAATGAGATGTCTGGCAAGCAGTGCATTTTCAGGAACAAACCAGTGCAGTGTTCAGATTCATTGCTGACACTATGGTGAGCTTCAGGGGCATGCCAGTTGGTTGCTGCTCTGACAATCTGTTCATCTTGATGCTCTCTAGAATCAACAGAGTGGAATCATTCATATGGTGCTTGTCACTGAACATGAGCATGCAGAAGTTAGCACATCAGCAAAGTCATCATCTATTCCCTTTCCTTGTACATGATTTTCTTTATTCATTTTTAATTTATTATTCAGATTAAGAAATTAGCTCAAGCACGGCTAAAAACAAGGCACATTACTTTATTGGCGTGTAGTTTGAGTCTTAGGAGATTTAGTCACATGATACAGGATTCTTAAGGATCAATGATTTGTTCAGTGTGGAATTTGTGACTTTTATTGCTGTGGCTAATTAAAAATTAATCTATGGGCACTCCAAAATAGTTAATAACTTCAGCACTTCTATTCTTAGTATTAGATCCTAGTTTTTTATTTACATTTATGCTTTTATTACATTAGTAAAAAACAATCTTATAGGAAAATTATAAACAACTCAAAAATTTTGTTCATCTCTAGAAAAAGAATATTTTGTTTTGTTTTGGTTTGGTTTGGTTTTTGGGTCCCCCTGGCAGCATTCAGGGGTTATTCCTGGCAGCTTGGGGGACCACATGGGATGCCGGGATTCAAACCACTGTCCTACATGCAAGACAAACACCCCACCTCCATGTCATCTCTCCGGCCCCTTTCAAAGGAAATGTTTTTGTCTTAATCCCTAGGACAGAGCTGACACTAAAGAACAAAAAGGACAAGATCAGTTTGAAAATATTTTCAAAGTAATGAAGTTGTCACTGATTATACCTTTTGTCTCTGGATCATAACATACCCTATAAAAAAAGTATTCTATGTCATTCCTCCTGAGGTAGGAATGCATTACCTTATTTTACACTTGGATAAGCCAGAGATCAGTGAAGTTTAAAATCACACAGTAGGAGAGCTGGGAAAAGCGCCCAGAAGATCAGATTCCCAGTGAGTGGCCAAAAAAAATCATTAGTGTTGCTCTAAATACACTCTTGTCCTTGGCTTGTCAGTGAACTGTGACCCTAATAAAATAAAAAAGAAAGAAGCAAAAAGGAATAAAGAAAAGAGAAAGAAGAAAGTTTATTTGGTTATTTGATGTGTTGATTTGGTTAATGTTCAGTGTACAAAAGAAAGTATTTAGCATATGCATACATATAGCTGCAGATAAATTCACATAGAGAAACCATGTTTATGATTGTAAAAAGATATATAGTAGTGGAGTCATCTTTGCTTAAGTTTGTTGGCTTATCACGACCCTACATGGGATGTGATATTGAACAGTTTATTCAAACTTGTAGGAACTCCCTTTCTTTATCTGCAAAATTAGATGGCAATTTACACATCATATAATTGCAAAAATAAAGGGATTCACATATAAAGGATCTGAGTAAGATTCCCACCAAAGCCTCTCAAAGCATATATATATATATGGTCAAGATTTTTCAGGAGCTGCCTTTCTATATCTCAAATATTTTTAATACCATATCCAAGACTTTAAAAATTGGCATGTCCTCGCTGAAAAGTTTAAACAGAAAGTTTAGAAAAAAAAGTTAGTTCTCAGTTAGAATCACTTCTGCTAGAGGATGGAGCAGCACTATTTAGAAAGTTCACGATGTCATTACATTAAAAAGAACAATGCATATATTAGAACAGGCAAAGCAAAGGGCACTTGAATTGTCCTAGGCTATGTTTACCACAGATATTATCTGAATTTCTCTCTGTGGATTCCTCAGATTCCTGCTCACTGACTGTGAGCCAAGGCTATGCCCCTTCCAATTCTCTCACTACTTCTCAACCCTAACATTCTCATGTTGAACTCGTCTGGGTTTCTTTATACTCTTTTGCTAATCTATCATGACATAAATTCAATACCTTGCTTCCTTTAGGGTATCCCTAAAGCTTTTACTTCCCTTAAAAAAACATTTCAAATAGAAAACATAACTCTAGCCTTCAAGGTGTAATTCCTTTTATGGCACTTAAAAGCCTGTTTTGGGGGGCATTCTAACTATCAAATAACTTTTCTTTTCCCTGCCTTTCCTCTTGTAAAGATTTTAAGCCTCCTTAAGGTTAAGTGGATGTCACAGAAGTAGCTTACTCCACAGAGGAAGACTCAAGTGTAAGAAAAGTTGAAAAGCAAATTATAAAGATTAATATTTTAAAGAATTATTTCTGCTTTTTATGTGAAGCAACCAATATAATGTCAGTCGCATATTAAAATTTAATAAACACTCGGCCCTATTCTTATGTGTGCTGTAGCCTGATGTGAGTCTGATAAAGCTTTTAGCACATCCTTTTAATTCCAATATTTACTACAAAGATTTGATACACAACCATTGATTGCAGTATATGGCAAGTTGTTGCTTGGGAATATTAAGATGCATACTATGGCTTCATCTCTTAAAGATTTAGCAGGAGAGGCAATCAGGTGACAAGGTGCATAAAAGAACATACTAGAGAGAGTGCTTAGGATCTTTTAGAGAGCATGTGAAGGTAAGTGATGATGAAACATGAATGATGTGAGACCTGTCAGAAGAAGCTATGTTTTATTTTAGTTTCTTCTTTTTTTTTTTTGAGATAGATTTTTGCAGAGGCCAAGAAAGTTGACTCAAGGTACGGAAACTAGCAAGAGCTATTTGGTAGTTTTAAAGGTTAAGTTATATTGACATTAGAAATTTTAATTAGGATTATTACAAAAGGAGAAGCCAGCTGCAATGGAAATCAAGAAGTAGAGTGAATTCAGGTTGATTTGTGCAAGGCCTAAGATGTAGAAAGAAGGGGTCTGGAGAGATAGCATGAAGGTTAAGGTGTTTGCCTTTCATGCAGAAGGACGGTGGTTCAAATCTCGTCATTCCATATGGTCCCCTGAGCTTGGCAGGGGCGATTTCAGGAGTGGCTCCTGAGCACTTCCGGTGTGACCAAAAAAAAACAAAAAAAAAAAAGAAAGAACGAAAGAAAAGAAAAGAAAGAAGGATGGGGGCCTGTGAGATGGCGCTGGAGATAAAGGTGTCTGCCTTGCAAGCGCTAGCCAAGGAAGGACCGTGGTTCGATAGCCCGGCGTCCCATATAGTCCCCCCAAGCCAGGGGCAATTTCTGAGCGCTTAGCCAGGAGTAATCCCTGAGCATCAATCAGGTGTGGCCTGAAAAAAAAAAAAGAAAGAAAGAAAGAAAGAAAGAAAGAAAGAAAGAAAGAAAGAAAGAAAGAAAGAAAGAAAGAAAGAAAGAAAGAAAGAAAGAAAGAAAGAAAGAAAGAAAGAAAGAAAGAAAGAAAGAAAGAAAGAAAGAAAGAAAGAAAGAAGAAAGAAAGAAAGAAAGAAAGAAAGAAAGAAAGAAAGAAAGAAAGAAAGAAAGAAAGAAAGAAAGAAGAAAGAAAGAAAGAAAGAAAGAAAGGAGAATGGATTGTATTATTTCCTAGGTTAGTGTCTTCTGGTTCACAAATGATGATCTAAGCTGTTCATTGACCAATTACTGCATCTTTCTTTATGAAGATATTCCACTTAAAAATGTCATGATCAGGTGCTGATCATTCTTTTCTAGTGTTCAAGGAGAATGTGCTATGTAATGATCACAAAAGGAACATTAAAAAAATACTCTGTTAAGTGTTAAAACATCTTTGCTGATTATGGTTGTAGTATGGTAGTTTATAAAGTGTCATTTTAAGGATGTACATAGGCATATGAAGATAACAATGTTGACCTTCTCTTGACAGTAGAAAAGAAAAAAAAAAAAAGATGATTTTCCCAGTGGTGAATTGTAGTAACTACAAGTCAAATTGTATAAAGCTCAGTACTAAGTAAACAGAAGGCACATCACTCAAGAGGATATCAGGACTGTAAGGACTCAACTTTCCTCATATTTGTGGTGACTGGCCCAGGCTTTAAATTCCATTTGTTAACCCATTAATCAGTGGACCAAAATAAAGTAAGAGGTTGATTCTGTATTATTTTATGTCACCTCTATATTCTGTAAGTGTCAGAAATGAGGTGCATAGACTGAAGCTACACAAAATGGCAGAAAGCAGGAAGGTAGGATGGATGATTACTTCTGTTAAAGTAGTTTGATGAGTAAGAATCATTCATAGACTATGCAACTTTGCAAATGCCTTTTCTGTTCTTGAGAGAAACTCAGAACATTAAAATATTTAAAACCTATTCCTACATTTGACTACAAAGTTTCTGGAAAAGTACAGAAATGTATTTGGGCAAATCAATTAGAATTACATAAGTTACTTTTTGTTGTTTGTTTTTTGGAACACACCTGGTGATGTTCAGGGGTTATTCCTGGCTATGCACTCAGAAATCACTCCTGGCTTGGGGGACTACATGGGACATAATTGGAGAATAAGTTGCTACCTAAAATACACAATTTAACATCAAAGCAATTGGGAAACATTTCAAATCATATAGGGGAGAACCATTAAAAAATCTAACCTTATGCATTTCCCCAGAACTGTGTAAACTAATATTTAACCAATACAGTTGGATACAAAATTTTCTATTTGCTGTGGGGCATACAACAAAACAGTAGTAGTAAGATTATACAGGTAAAACGTACAGTTTAACCAGCAATATAGTGAATAACCAATACAAATAGACAGAAAGATAAACCTAAAAAAAAGTTGCAGGAGGTTCTGAAAGCAGCTTCTCAGTTGGGCTTCAACTGGGCTTAGATACTTCATCTTCTCCAGGAAGTTAGTTTTAGATGTGCCCTTCAGATACATGTGGTTGAAAGTCAAGATTTCAAGCTAGTTTTGCTCTTCATTGCCCTCCTGGATTGTGAAGATGCTTCCTGCTTGCAGCGGGCATGGAAACACATCTTCTCCACCAAACGATACCCAAAGGTCTAGAAATTTCTGCAGTTTGAGCAGTTAATAGAGACCATTCACTGCAGCTGACCTTCTTCAAAGATTTCTCACTTTAGTCTCTGAAAATACTGTCCTTCTTTTGAATACAAACTTTATAATATTTTCATTTTGATACATTAGTTAATCAATGTTGAGCCACAACCATTAGTTATCAAGACTTATTTCTGGCTCCGCACTCAGGAATATCTCCTGATGAGTTTGAGAATAATGTGGGGAGCAGGAGATCAACTTCAGCTTACTTACTTACATGAAGATAAATATCCTACCCACTTAACTATTTTACTCTAGCCCACTTTTAAAAGTTATTCCAGCAAAACTCTAATGCTCTTATAATTTGAATTTATTAAAAAAAAACACACAAGTGACTTTAAATAAGAACTATAACAAGTATTAATGAGCATAAATAAGTTTCTAAGAGCAATTATAGGCTCACATTTAGTTATGAGGGCAAAAGATTCAAGCAAATAAAGAGGCATGAGCTCGAGTTGGAAGGTGTAGTGTATATACGACATACCAGATAGAAAATGAATTGATATGTGACATTAGATATAAATAAAAGTTTATTGTTATTTTGTTGTTGTTGTTGTTAGGAGTTTTCATGCTGTGTTCTGGGGGCTAAGGGATTATACAAAGTGATTCTCTAAAAGAAGTCAAGATGGTGAATGCTCAAGCTATGCCACATCAGGAGTCTAGTGTTATACTGGTGGTGTTTGGAGGCCACAAAGACTGATGGTAGTGTTTAATGTCCTTGTGATACTGGGTATCACCTTAAACCATGTGCCATTTCCTGCCCTTATTGTTGTACCATGTAAGACACGTGTGAAATCATATCGTTTAAATTTACCATACCATCTGAGAATTATCTGCTATTTTAAATTTTTGTCTGTTTTTCTCTTTATCCTTATGATAATATGAACTTTATGCTCTATATCCATTTGTTCATCTTAGAATACTAACTAGATCATATTTTTCAGCTATACAACTTTTACTTTTACTGTTTTTCAGAATTGAATTTTTTATTGTGAGCAACTCTCAAAATCACCTGTTTTTTCTTGACATAATTTAGAAATTTAACTTTTCAACTTCTGAAAAGAACTGGTGAATATTTCAGTGGCATAGTACCTGCCTTTCAGGAAATAAGCCACAAATTTTATTCCCAACATTATCCCATGTGCCAAAAGTATAGTCTTGATGGATCAGCCACTAGTGTATATAACCTCCTGCAAGCATTCAGTGTGACATCAGTGGCCAACCACGTGGCCATCAGTGTGACAAGGAGAAAAGGATAGTAAAATATAAAGGGATCTACATCCTAGTGTGATAGAGATATTATTAAGTATAATCACTTGTGGGTCACATCTGAACATTTTAGACTGTCTAGCACTTGTTATATGCTTACAGACTTGTATTCTGTTGCAATTGTTGTTATCATAGGAATGGGAAAGAAATTCTGCAAGTAATAATTGACATATTAGCTAATTTTTATGTTTTCCTTTTGAATGATCAGCTTTCTTATTCTTCCTGAAGTGCTCTGTTAAAAAATTGAAGATATGCAAGCTCATGGTAATGCACCGTTCTCAAACCCACACACTGATGAAATAAAAGAGCTTTGGGGACTGGAGTGATAGTATAATGAGGAGGGAGTTTGCCTTACATGTGCCTGACACAGATTCAATCGTTAGCATCTCATATGATTGATCTTTCAGAGCACTACCAATAGTTGCAGAGAACAGAGCCAGGAGTAACCTGAGCATCTCTAGATATGGTCCCCAAAATAAAAACCAAGAAAATAAAAGAAAAGAACAAAAGAAAGGATGGAAGGAAGGAAGGAAAGAAGGAAGGAAGGAATAAAGAAGGAAGGAAGGATGGAAGGAAGGAAGGAAGGAAGGAAGGAAGGAAGGAAGGAAGGAAGGAAGGAAGGAAGGAAGGAAGGAAGGAAGGAAGGAAGGAAGGAAGGAAATGAAGAGCTTTGATTCAGGCAAGTTTTAGGTACATTTAGAGATGAGAACCCATGTAGTCAGACTCCAGAGCCCCAAATTTTAAATAGCATGTAACCTCTCTGACTTTAAGAAAAATGATGGAGGTGTGGGGCGGAGCAGTGGCACAAATGGTAAGGTGTCTGCCTTGCCCAAGCTAGTCTAGGATGGACTAGTTTGAATTCCCCAGCATCCCATATGGTCCGCCAAGCCACCTGTGATTTCTGAGTGATAGTTAGGAGTAATCCCTGAGCATCACCAGGTGTGGCCCAGAAAAAAACAAAACAAACAAACAAACAAGAAAAATGATGGCTCCCAAGAGATCAGATTTCACTACAAACAATATCTGTATTTCTTGTATGCTGGCTTAGTCTCTTTGACCACTCACCAGTCAGCACTTCATTCTGGAAAAGATAAATTGTGTCTGGTTGATTGGTATATCATATGCAAATTTCTTTGAAATGTCTTCTCTTTTATTTCCTGGTTTTAAAAATGTGAAATAGTTTAATTGAACCCAATATAAGGCAGTATAGATAATAATCAAAATTTGATTATTTGGAACCATTTTTGCTTTTATTCTTTCTTCCAATAACATCTACTACTTCCTCCCACTGAAGGTAAAATAAACTATGGTTTTGTTACTAACTGAAAATAATTAAAATGGTAGCATAAGTTTAAAAATATTCAGAGACTCAACTTACTCTCAAAAAGATATATTTATATTCAGTTGAGAATTTCACTAACAGTCACTATATTTGTAGATTGATTACTTATTTATCCACAAGCTTTTACTAGACGGTCTAGTTCCTCAATGCTATAAATAAATATTCTAGCTTCCGGTAGTAAGCATTTTGTCAGTAGTAAGCATGGTTAAGTGTTGAATGAATAGATTTATGTAAAGAAATAAGAAGTAAAAAACAAGAAATAGCAAAAAATAGCAATGAGTAGGCACCCTAGTCATAAATATGTAAAGTAAAACAACAGGAAAGGATTAAAATGATACTCCTGGTTATATATATTAGACTAGAGGCCAAAAGTCAAGGTATATTTGAAAATACTGGCATGTGAAACATGTGACATTAACCAGAAATTAAAGGGAAGTTTTCAGGAATTTAAAATGTAGAGGAGGAGCTATAGTGTAGTGGTTAAAGTGCTTGCCTTACATGCAGCCAGCCCTGGTTCCATTCTCAGTCCACAAAGCGTGCCCTGTATTCACCAGGATTGATCCCTGAACCTGAGAGCTATCCATGAGCAGTGAGGGTTAAAAACCAGAAACAAACAAACAAAAAATAAACTGAAGAGTAATGGAATCATTCTGCTTTTATTAAGGTTAAAAAAACTATTCTTTTTGTTTGTTTGTTCTGGGGTCACATCTGCAATGCTCAGGAGTTACTCCTGGCTCTATGCTCAGAAATTGCTCCTGACAGGCTCAGGGGACCATATGGGATGCCGGGATTCGAACTACCATCCTTGTGCATGCAAAGCAAATGCTTACTAACATGCTATCTTTCTGGTTCACTAAAAAACTATTCTTGAAATAAAAATTGGACAAGGTATATCAATAAAGGACCAAAAATAGTACAGTGGGAGGATTCATCCACAAAATCAAGTTGAAAGAAATTAGAGCTGAAAGAGAGGGTCTTTTAGGTTTTTGGTGGTGTTGGGGCATACCTACACTAATGATGGCTTTGGTGTGGGAATTATATGCATGAGAAACTTCCATTAACAAATCATAGAAATTCAGTCAATAAAATTTTGAAAGCATTATTTTTTAATTAAGTGTAAATTAAATTACCTAAAACAGCTGGGCAATTTCTACTATAACAATACTTAAAAATTATTTATTGCTCATTTTAGAATTTAAAATGACAAACTATCCATCTTTTGCTCTTACCGAAAATTCTGGGTGGAAGTCAGACATCTGGTTCCAATAAGCTTACATTTAGCTCGTGCAATTTGAACTCAGCCCTTTTACAGTTCTGAGATCTATGATTGTAGGAGTCACTGATATTATTATTTGGGTGATTGTGCATATCTTCATTTGTGACTATGAATTGCTAGCTTTCTCACTATGTTAACTGTCATTAATATAAGATGTACTATACCCTGTCTAGATCTTCATAAATTATTTCAATCCCTGGCATCTCTGTAAGCTTTTCATTCAGTTTTTGTTTTTTAAAAGGAGCACACCCAGTGGTGCTCAGGGCTTACTCCAGGCTCTGTGCTCAGGGATTAACCCTGATGGATGTGAGGGATTATATGGGGGTGTTTGGGATCAAAGGTAGGCCAGCTGCATCCAAGGTAAATGCTCTATCTCTTGTACAATGGCTCCTCTTTTCTTATTGACAAATTTACCAGTAGTTTTAATTAAGACACTCCACGAAACACTCTGGCATGATAAAATCATATACAGTGAGACACATCTAAGTGATTTCACTTTAATTTTTGAGATACATTTCAGATTTTCGAGAGGACAGATATTCTGTCTTTTCAAAGAACTAACATGGCATGGGTAGAGTTGATTGTCTTCATAACACTGGCTCGCTCCTGATATTTCATGGATGCTCAAGAAAATGAGACAGAGTTTTTCTAGCAGTGGAGAGTAGTCTTACTGAATTATGAAAAAAGCTCTCATTCAAAACAATATCAAGAAAAGCTTTGTTTGCTACTGATTGACCCACTCTCCTAGAGTGAAATATCTTAAAGGAAATTCTTCCATCTTCTTTGGATGATACAGAACAATGTCATGCTAACAAATAATAGTGAGAAATAAAGCAGTTATGATAAATAAACAAAATAGATTCATTTCATTCAAAATTTTGCTTCCATATTCAGCATTAGCATTTTTGCTGTGACATATTTTCCAATATTCAATTTCTTAATTCAAGAGACACCCCTCACTCTGCGATCCTATTAGTCAACTGATAATGAAAAAAAAACATTAAATGCATTATGACTTCCTCTGACATTTCTGACACTGTGAACAAATTAAGGAGTTTTTTTTTTAACACCATTGTTTACAATGGATTAATAAGCTTTGGAGCTCAAAATGCATCCTTATGTCCTTTACAGAATAAATCATTTGCCAGTGATTCTATGGCAAAATCTGTCTCCTGACAACTGATTAGCTTATGGTGGTGCAGATTGAATATGATATTAAAGACAATAATGATTTAAGAGGCTAGTTGATTCCATACTAGCCATAAAAGACTGATGGGGGTATGCCACACAGATAGAGAAAGAGAGCCTGGGATAACTTCATATTCATATTATCTTATGGAAAATTAGGCAGAAAGAATTTTAAAATAAATGTCCATTTAAACTTTTTTAAAAAATACATAGTCATTGCTCAAGGCTTACAGTTGGCTCATTGCTTAAGGACCACTCTGGAAGTACACAAAATATTATATGTATTGTGCTCTACCAATGGCCACTATAATTTCTCTGTTAATAAATTTAAAACACAGCCTAGACATCTTTAACTTTACATGATCATTTTATGTTTTTCTCTGTTTTGACACAGCAGCAAAGTTGCCATGGTTTACCATGGGTTTATTATGGTAACATAGTAAATTGTTTCAGTCATAACAGAAGTCTCCTCAGATATATCCCCAAATTATAAAATGATTAGGAAAGTATTGTCTACTAAGATTACTGTAGTTTTACATTAGTATAAAGTTATTTGCCTACCAATACCTTTGAACTAGCACACCCTCTATTGGCTGATGGAGGAAAAAATGTAGGAATTGTTTAAGGTGTTGCAATTATTATCAGAAAAACATAACTTTTCCAAAATATGATTTCATGTTAATTACTGAAAAATATGTAGTATAGTCCTTTATCTGATGGGTATTGGGTAAATAATTTCTCCCACTTTTGGCTTTTGTATTCTGGGCACTATCTCCTTTGAGGTGAAGAAGCTTCTCAGCTTAATATAGTCCCATGTGTTTATCTCTGCTTCCACTTGTTTGGAGAGTGCTGTTTCCTAAGGAGGAAGATGCCTTTAGTCTAAAGATGCCTAAAGATGCCTTTAGTCACAATATCATGGAGTGTTTTACCTACATGTTGTTTTATATACCTTATAGTTTCAGATCTGATATCAAGTCTTTAATCCATTTGGATTTTACCTTCATACATGGTGTTAGCTGGGGTCTGAGTTCGCTTTTTTGCAAGTGGCTAACCAGTTGTGCCAACACCACTTGTTGAAGAGGCTTTCCTTGCTCCATTTTGGATTTCTTGCCCCTTTATAAAAAAAAAACTAGGTGGTTATATGTCTGGGGAACCTTCTCTGAGTACTCAAGCCTATTCCACTGATCTGAGGGTCTGTCTTTATTCCAATACCATGCTGTTTTGATGACTATTGCTTTGTAATACAGCTTAAAATTGGGGAAAGTAATGCCTCCCATATTCCTTTTCCCATACAAGGTATTGACAGAACTATACATGAAAAAAACATCTAACCCCATAAAAAAATGGGGAGAAGAAATGACACTTTGTAAAAGAAGAAATGCAAATGGCCAAAAGGCACATGAAAAAATGCTCAATGTCACTAATCGTCAGAGATATGCACATAAAAACAACTATGAGGTACGACCTCATGCCACTGAGATGGGCATACATCACAAAGAAGGAAAACAAGCAGTGCTGGCGGGGATGTGGAGAGAAAGGAAGTCGTTTTCACTACTGGTGAGAATGCCGTCTAGTCCAAACTTTATGGAAAGTGATATGAAGATTTCTCCATAAACTGGAAATTGAGCTCCCATATGATCCAGCTATAGCATTCCTAGAAATATACCCAAGGAACACAAAAATACAATACAAAAATCCCTTCCTCACACCTATATTCATTGCAGCACTACTTACAATAGCCAGACTCTGGAAATATCCAAGATACCCTTCAACAGATGAGTGGTTAAAGAAACTGTGGTACATATACACAATGGAATACTATGCAGCTGGCAGGAGAGATGAAGTCATAAAATTTTCCTATACATGGATGTACATGGAATCTATGATGCTGAGTGAAATAAGTCAGAGAGAGAGAGAAAGATGCAGAATAGTTTCACTCATCTATGGGTTTTAAGAAAAATGAAAGACATTTTTAGCAGTATCTCAGAGACAAGAGAGATGAGGTCTGGTATGTGCAGCTCATGACATGAAGCTCACCACATAGAGTGATGAGTGCAGTTAGAGTAATAACTACACTGAGAACTATCATAACAATGTGAATGAATGAGGGAAGTAGAAAGCCTGTCTCGAGTACAGGTGTGCGTGGTGTGGGGAGGAGGGAGATCTAGGAAATTGGTGGTGGGAATGTTGCACTGGTGAAGGGGGGTGTTCTTTACATGACTGTAATCATACAACTACAATCATATTTGTAATCATGGTGTTTAAATAAAGATAATTTAACAATAAAATATGTAGTGTTACATTTAGCTTTGAAAATCTTTTACTTTTCATTTATTAAAATGTGTATTGATGATTATTTTAAGTTTGATGCAATAACTATGGGAGCATATAAAAATCAAATTACATTTATAAATCAATGGCTCAGTTGTTAGAAATAAGAATGTATTTTGTTTGAAATTATTCTGTAATTTTAGCATCAAAAAAAGAAGAAACTCAAACTTTGTGCATTTGCTATCTACTTTGTCAAGTTTAGATCCACCCTTGATTAAAATGGTATCAGAATCAGTTCTTGGGTTCTTTCTGTCATCTTCCTATCATTCATCCTGATCTAGGAGTTAGTTATATTTTCATTTCTACTTTAAGGAGAAGAAAATCAAGCAGAAAATGTACTACAGATCCTTCCTTCCTTCCTCTCTTTCCTCTTTTTCTTTCTCTCCTTCCATCCTTCCTTCCTTCCCTCCCTCCCAACCTCCCTCCCTTCCTTCCTGCTTTGCTTCCTTCATTTCATTTATTCCTTTCTTCCTTCCTTTTCTCCTTCTTATCTCCATTTTCTTTCAATGTTTTATATATCATCAGGGTAATGATTTAACTCCATATATTTGCTAACAGTGAAGCATTCATCTAATATTCTCTGCTGGTCCTGAAAGAGTTTAGTGATGTTTATCACATCCCAATAGTCTGACATTGAGTACAAATAGCATTTACTGAGTTCAAACTGCCTGCCAAACTCTGTGTTAGACACACTGCATTATTAATATAGCATCTTCCTTGTTATGGAAGATCTTAATTCTATAAGGCAGAAAGGTAAACAAAGTATGTCAAAACA